>NW_015664459.1:827061-833046 GCF_001515625.1 Sinocyclocheilus rhinocerous | reverse complement strand
AATATAACAAAGAGTGAAAAATTTAAGGGGGTCTGAATACTTTCCGTACCCACTGTAACCTTGGTTCAGGTGAAGCTCTGAAGGTACAAACTCTTCTTTCAGTTTTCTGAAGTAGTTAAAAGCCTCGTCTGGATTGTAAAGTTGGGCTTTGGTAATTAAAACAAACTTGTCAATACATTTGACTTTCTCTGTAAAGATTTGTTTATATATTTATGTTTATTATTTTACAGTGTTTTAACATGTTTCTGTATTTTTCATGTTTATGATATTTTGGAATGACTGAAGATCAGCGCAGAATTCAATAATCTTGTGGATGGACCGCAGCAAGTCCTTTTGCAGTTGTATCCATCAAAATGATATGCAGACATAATGGAAATGACATTCACATTGTAGAGCTTGGACAAAGTTGTAAGTAAATTTATATACTTTATAAATGCACATTTATTGGAGTCTGTAAGCTTTACGATTGTAAGGTACATTTTAATGCTTCCCTTTGTTTTTATTAAAGCACACAGGTTCTGAGCAGGAATTCATCAAGGACATGACTGTTGTAATTAATTACAGTTGTGGGTGACCAAACTGAGCACCATCAATCTGCAGTGAAGTGGTCCAGGTAATAGAAGAATAATTTTTTGTGATCTGGGGTTGTAACACGTTGTGGGGTTGTGTACTGTGTTAGACTATCTGGGACTTGTCACAGAAAGAAATTCATTCAGGTTTAGAACAACTTGAGGTTTAGTAAATGACAATTTTATTATTATTTTTTTTTTTGGGTGAACCCTTTAAGGATATTTGCATTGGAAAACAGCTTCACAATTTTGAGAACATAATTTGATGTATTATTTTCCCTTCAGTTTATTCCTTGAATTTTCAAAGTGCATTAAAGGGTTAGTTCACCCAAAAATGAAAATTAGCCCATGTTTTACTCACCCTCAAGGTATCCTAGGTGTATATGACTTTCTTCTTTCAGACGAATCCAATCGGAGTTAAATAAAAAATTGTCCTGGCTCTTCCAAGCTTTATAATGGCAGTAGACAGGTGTTTTTTTTTTTCAACAGTCCAAAAGTAGTCAAATAAAGTGCATCCATCCATCCATAAAACGTGCCTCACACGGCTCCGGGGGGTGAATAAAGGCCTCCTGTAGCAAATTGATGCGTTTTTATACGGAAAATATCCATATTTAAAACGTTATAAACACTTTTTTCTCACTTCCGCTGACTGTCATATGTGCAAGTCATTCCGGCAGATGACGTAGGACATATGCGCAGCGCACGCGACTGTGAGATATGCTAGTCTCGCGAGTTTGTTTACAGGAGCAAAGGAAGCAAAGTTTCCTTACTTTAGCAAAGGAAAACCAGGCTCCTCTTGGCTTATATAGAAATCCTCCGACATTTTTCTTTACAAATTTTGTGCTTCTAATTCGTGACCAGCGTTTTGTTTTGCGGTCTCTCCTCCGCGCTTCCGTGTTCGTCACTAATCACCGGTGCATGCATGACGCCTATGTCCTACGTCATCCACCCAGAACGACTCTCACGAAAGTGAGAGAAAAATGTTTATAACATTTTAAATATGGATATTTGTCTTACAAAAACGCATGGATTCGCTACAGGACCTTTCGCTACCTTTATTCACCCCTGGAGCCGTGTGAGGCACTTTTTATTATGGATGGATGCGCTTTATTTGACTACTTTTGGACTGTTGAAAAAAACACCCACCTACTGCCATTATAAAGCTTGGAAGAGCAAGGATAATTTTTTATATAATCCGATTGGATTCATCTGAAAGAAGAAAGTCATACACACCTACGATGCCATGAGGGTGAGTAAAACATGCATTTTTGGGTTAACTAACCCTTTAGGAGTCATGCTTTACTCTGGAACATGCAGTGCAACAGACTATTATTTAAAAGGATTATCTCTTTACACCAAGATATTTTCAGTCCATTATTAAAATAGTGGGACAGATTAGACTGAATTGCAAGCAGACAAAATTGGATTAAGGAAAAAAACCTCATACGTTGGATTGGTTTGTCACATTTGATGACATTCTGAAATCATGTAGAATACCTGTAAAGAAAATAACATGCAAAATTGTTCCCCTTTTTTAGCCTAGTTGGTTCCGGAGGTGTATTTTCCACTTATTTTCCCATTGGGATTTTAAAGTCATTGTGTTCAGCATAACAGAAATGTATACAACTTGAGGGTGAATGACAATTTTAATTTATTGGTAGCTGTCCTTTTAACAAAACACACAACTTTAATAGTGTATGTACATATGTGTGTTCAGTTGTTATAAAGTTAATAAGTAATGTAATATTTTGTGTTTTCCCAGCCATCCAGTGAAATTGAGGATGTTGTGAAAGAAATTGACGAGGGCATTCTGATTGTAACTGAGGAGCAGCAATGTCATGTGCTTCCCAAGGAATAACCAACATTGCTCTCATTTGGACATCCTGTCATCACTGACATCTCCGATGTCCCCAAGGCATTTGGACTCCTGATGGGTCTGTATGTGGTGAACATCCACTACCCCAAGCGCATGAAATACACCTTTGAGGCTCTGCACAAACTTGCGAAGAACAGCTGCTCCCACCAATGTTCATGATGTGTTCATGGGCTCCACAGCAAGCTCTTTCACAAAAAGTAGTTTTTTTTTGTTAAAGGAGCTCTAGGTTATTTTGAGCCTTTTATTACTTTTTAGAATTCACATTTAAAGTTTGTCATGTTATGACTTGGAATATGCATATTCTCATGAAAACAAATGTTTCACGTCTCACTTTCTTATACATTTCCTTCAAATTGACAAGTGCTTTTGCTTTCCTCTTTCTGTCTGTTTCTTGTTTTATGACCACTAAATTGCATTATGATGGGGGAGAGTTTGGAAACTTCAGAAGTACAGTACACATTTTGTGTAACTAAATGTGATTGCTTTTGCCTTATATATACATATAATATCTTGTTTTCTGATTTTGACCAATAACTTGCACTATGGTGGGGGGAGTGCATGTAAACTTGTGCAGGGTTAATATGCAGTGTTTAACCTTCTGACTTATTGAGGTATGAAATTTAAAATAACCCCTGTGGTTTTGATGTGACGAATTGAAATGCAACTCTTTATGTTTCTCAATCCCATGCCAAGGTTATTTATTATACATCACACTTTCAAGTGTCGGTTCAGATCTTTAGACGTGTGTGTGTGTGTGTGTGTGTGTGTTTGTATTTTGCAATTTTTTTCAATTGTCAGTTGATGTGTTGACAGCAAATTGCTTGTTCAATTTAAATGTGAATGAAAGTGTTGTCTCTATCATTAAATAAATTAAATAAAAAAAGTGTTTTGTCATCTTTATTTAAAAATTTAAGGCAGTGTTGTAACATTTGCTTACGTTTATTGATCCAAGTTAAAAATAAAAATTCCCAGTTGACACAACATGATTTAGGTTGACTGGACTAGGAAATAATAGTCAAGTCAGCTTGAACAAATTTATTACCTGGACTAATTCAACTCTAATGGGAAGTTGTTTCAACAAGAAATATATTGTCAAGATAAAAATATTTTAGGCAGCGGGGTAACAAAGTATTTTTAGTTGACTCAAATAATTTTTTACAGTGTTCCAAATCCTTTCATTTAGAACAGCGAGATGCAAAAACAGCTTACATTTCCAAAAACCTGCAGTATTCTGACAAGAAAAAAGTGTGTACGTCTGCTCAGACCCTGACGTGACGCTACGCACTTTTCTACGTCAAAGACAGATTTTACAAATATGAGCACTGGCGTGGATTTAAGCGCACACACACTTTATAAATGAGGCCCCAGAGATGAAGGCCATAATACTAATATTAATATTAATCCTAATATTGTCAGAAAATTATAAATCCTTTAAGGTCTCATTGATTAAATTAGGTGCAAATGGTTCAAGATTGACTTTAAAATACATATACATCATTCATTAGTTTAATATTGTTTAATGCAATGTATTTGCAAAGAAGATATGTGATCGTAAAGGCTTTAGGTCATTAAATAGTACTTTATTTTATATTTTTATATATCCTAAGGGTTCTCAACTCTGGCCCTTGAAGTCCACTTTCCTGCAGATTTTTGATACATCCTTGATCAAACTGATCTGGCTGTGACTTTCTAGTAATCCCCAAAGATTTAATTAGCTTTTTCAGGTTTATTTGGTTAAGGTTGGAGCTAAACTCTGCAGAACTGAGGACCTTGAGGGCCAAATGTGAGAACCTCTGTCCTAATGATACAAACAAAAATGTATTTGTCTATTTGCTAGACATGACTAAAAATAGTTTCCGGGACTCGAATTTGGGACACCCAAATATGGAAGAAAAATAATGCCATATGTCTTTGAACCAAAAAAAGCATGTTGAATAGCACTAATTGAAAAAATAAGGCATTGCATTAGCAGTGCTTGCATTTTAATGCCTTGTATTTCCAGGGCTTGCATTTTTAGGTCCTGAAATCTAACATAGTTGTTTATTTAAGCTGTGAATATTTCAATTCAAAATATTTCACAGCCATTTTCATAATTTAACATTCAATCATTCATATTCACCTTCCAGAATTCACTTCCAAAATATTCAATCTGTTTAAACATACAATGTATAATATTCGACAGGCAAATTTCGGTCTATTTTGTTTCACTTTACAAATTCGCTTCAGATTATAATGCTATTTTACCCAACGCTGAAGTACAGAACTAACATAACATCTGAGGAAGACATATATTGTTTTCGGTTGCTTAGTTTCCATAACTTTGTATCATGGCTTGTGTGATGCTGTGCTGTAATACTGGGGTTCCCCTCATACCTCACACTCCAGGATTCCCCGAAGATGTGAACTAATACAGTGATATAAGACCTTCGGTTGCTTAGTTTCCATAACTTTGTATCATGGCTTGTGTGATGCTGTGCTGTAATACTGGGGTTCCCCTCATACCTCACACTCCAGGATTCCCCGAAGATGTGAACTAATACAGTGATATAAGACCTCAGATCTCAGAATACACTTTATTGATGATTATGTGAACTATATACAGGCAAGCAAGTGAGTTCAGAAGAACGCAACGCGCTGCATTTTCTTTATAACTGCTTTCTCTTACCACTGATCTATAGAGTCGACAGTCCTACAAAGATATCAATACCATGATTAGTTTTAACAATATGCAACCACTTTATATCGACATAAAAAAAAAAAAGAGTTCAAAACCGCCTAGGTGTATTGTTGCTGCAAATTTAAACCGGAGAAAGCATTGACGCGCTATCGCACCCAAGGGACCTTCTGACAATTCCACCGACTGAGTTAAAACGTCCAATGTATTATAATTAAAATGACTTTTAACATTTAAAATAGCACACTGTCAAATTCTAAAGCTTGTATTGCTCATAGTGATGTCCTACAGGTGAGATTTTGCCAATACTTTCCTTCATATATGTACAGTACACAATTATTTACATATAAAAGATCCATGGAAAGGTTTTTTTCATGTTCCAACGGTTGTAGTACGTTGATACAAGACTGACTTACTACAGATTAGATTTTGCCAATATCTCCCTTACAGTATGTACAGTACACAAATATATTTTTAAAAACTATTCACCAAAAGTTTTTTTTTTTTCATGTTCCACAGGTTTGCTAGTTACAAGACTGACTTCATGTGAAATTTTGCCAATATCTGCCTTACTGTATGTACCATTAACAATTATTTAAAACAAAAACAAAAAAATCTGTAAGACCCCAAAATGGATTTTTCATGTTCCAAAGGTTGTAGTATAAAATATTGATGTACTTTATGTACAGTAAGGGAGGTATTAGCCAAATTTGTCCTATAGTAAGTCAGTCTAGTCACTAGGAATGTACTACAACCTTTGGAACATAAAAAAAAAAAACTTTGTGAATTACAGTAATTTCTTAAGAATAATTATATACTGTATATACAGTGCGGAAGATACCGACAAAATTTCAACTGTAGTAAGT
>NW_015664459.1:824626-824747 GCF_001515625.1 Sinocyclocheilus rhinocerous | reverse complement strand
AACAAAAACAACAAAAACAAAAAAATCTGTAAGACCCCAAAATGGATTTTTCATGTTCCAAAGGTTGTAGTTGATGTACTTGATGTACTTTATGTACAGTAAGGGAGGTATTAGCAAAATT
>NW_015664459.1:822012-824408 GCF_001515625.1 Sinocyclocheilus rhinocerous | reverse complement strand
AAAATATTTGTGTAGTGTACATACTTAGGGAAAGTATTGTCTAAGACGAGTTATTGGCAATATATATTTAGTCAGTTTAAGTAAATTATTCATTTACTGTAAACATTAATTTGAATAAATTATTGGACTTCGTTTTGTACTGAGGTAAATTTGCAGACGGTCCCTAAAGCAGCCTAGGCGAATATGCAGCGAATATCAAACCTAAAACTACCTTGGTTTTCAATATATATTTAGTCAGTTTAAGTAAATTATTCATTTACTGTAAACATTAATTTGAATAAATTATTGGACTTCGTTTTGTACTGAGGTAAATTTGCAGACGGTCCCTAAAGCAGCCTAGGCGAATATGCAGCGAATATCAAACCTAAAACTACCGCGCTTGGTTTTCTATGGGAGAATAAAAATGGTTTGGTGAAACTTTGTGGGTTGTGGGTTCATATTCTGGGCTCATATGCTTAAATGTACATAGTATACAGTAATATATTTTATTAATTAGATGCCAAATTTAATAATTTATTATCACTGTCTTGAGGCAATAAAACACGTTAAGTGTTTTCTTTATGGGAAATGTTTAACGTGCAGTTTTGCGCGTTCCGTAACTTGCGTTTATATCCTCATCTGCCTGTATATAGTTTGCATCATCAGCAAGATCTGAATTTGGTCTTTTAATAGCTGTCATTGCGTTTTCTTTAACAGATTTCTGAGGGAAACAGCGTGAAACCTTGAGCGTTCGTTCATATTCTACATCTGCTTAACTGTCGATATAGTTCGCATAATCATCAATGAAGTGTATTCTGAAGATGTTGAATTAAACATACACACAGCAGCTTTTCCACGTTTATACTGGCCCCGAAAATCAAAACTTCTACTTAGCGCTTGCTCCATTTCTGCAGATCACTTTTTGTGAATGAATGACTTAATCCACCTGTTGCTTTGGTCTTCATCAACAGCCGCTTGCGCCACCTGCTGGTGAGCGACTGACAGCAGCTGGAGATCATGCATCGGTGCTCTACTGCTATTCCTGCAGCTCCCGGATGTGCACTGACGAATTTTCTGCCGAATTTTAACCACTGAATTTGTGGAAGCAAATTTGGAAAGTGAAATACAATGGACCGAAATTTGCCTGTCGAATATTATACATCGTATTTTTAAACAGATTGAATATTTTGGAATTGAATTCTGGAGGGTGAATATGAATGATTGGATTTTTAATTATGAAAATGTGTGTGAAATATTTTGAATTGAAATATTCACAGCTTAAATAATCAACTATGTTAAATTTCAGGACCTAAAAATGCAAGCCCTGGTAATACAAGGCATTAAAATGCAAGCACTGCTAATGCAATGCATTATTTTTTCAATTAGTGCTATTCAACATGCTAAAATATTGCCATTTTAACAGTGTAAATAGAATCTACAGCTATTTGCACTTAGTGCAAACAGCCGCTGCCAAAAAGTTTATATATGTCAGTCTGAAAACACAAAGAAAAATAGCATGACTGGGCCACTTGGTGGTGCTATAATGAATTAAAATATAAAAATTGGCTGTAACTACAGCCAACTATACTGATTGACTACAAAATTGCCATGCAGTGTATTAATCATATTTGCCATGAGTTTCATAGACCATAATGACATTTGTGTATCTTGAGAAACAAGATGTTATTTTCATTGCAAGATGTCAAAAATGATCTGAGGCGTTATCTCTGTAAGGTGCTTTGGCATACTGACATGAAACTTAATATCTGCAATAGTAATCTTCCCCTAACAACGTTGCATCAATTGCATCGCCAAAATTATGTTCAGGTGACATTTCTGCCATTAGTGTGCCAGAACCCTGGTTTTGCACAGATTTTTTTTTTCCTTTTTTGCCATAAAAGTGAATGGACATCAGAGACGTCTTGCAGACCCCAAACTTGGATGGTTCCAAATACGCACTTCTACTGAGGTGCACAGACACCATCTGTCTGACACTAGATGCCATGTCATGTCAAGGATGTCATGGCATGAAGAATTGCTTCTATCATTTACTTACCTTTTTCTCCTAAGGGGTTCTCGGGTGATGCCACCATAACAGGCTTCTCAGTCAGACCTGTATGAATGTTGAGTAAAATCAGACACATTCCCAACAAGAGAAAAGAAAGAAAGAAAAAAAAAAACTTCTCTCAAGGACAAAGGTTACGCCTATTTCTGCAATGGAACTATACAAAAAGTACCATAATAAATTAAAGTATTGCTATCTATCATACAGCATTACTTTAAATAAAAAGTCTATTAATCTTGGGTTGTTAAGAATACAAATAAACTCATCTTATCAACGCACACACAAATGAGTAAACCTGACCATGTATTAATCAGACCAAATAACATTTAAATAAGGGGAAAAAAAAAAATAT
>NW_015664459.1:816093-821929 GCF_001515625.1 Sinocyclocheilus rhinocerous | reverse complement strand
GTCGAGTATGTTCACTGAAACTAGTGTGTGGTTATATCTATATATCTATATATATATATATTTGAGGCAGTTACCCTGATACTTTTTTAGAACATTTAACCACACACTAGTTTCAGTGAACATACTCGACAAACCATGTCAATGAATATATTAGCAAATAAAAATTACTTCACTTTCAGTACTTTGTCTTATCCTAGTTAAATATACACATCTTTTTCATGTCGTTTTCCCTGAAAACATTTGTTCTGTAACATTATCAAAGCATTGCTGTTTGTTGAAACAGACATGTAACTTGACTAGTTTGAGTAATGGCAGATGGGAAAATTGCTTAGCAGGCTTTTTATTTATTTATTTATTTATTTTCAGAAATCTATCTAGAAACATTACTTTTGTCTGTTTGGTAGCACTAGTGGTAAAGAAATACACTTCAACTTCAACACACTAACAACATTCTACTATATAATTATTGTTACATGATTAACATAATTAAACCTTCAAATGTTTCACACAACAATAAAATGTTTCACACAATAATAAATGGTTATCCATCAAAGAAATGATAAGATCAAGGTCTTACTATACTGAACAAAATAAACCCAAATGTAAACACAAATAAAACAACTATCAGTTCACAAATTCAATTGAGCAGACATTGTCTGATCTGAAAATTTTGTTAAAAAAAAAAAAGTTTAAAAATAGTAGGTTACACATACAACTAACAACTGCAGACAACTGCTGAATAAATATAAGCAAATGTTAAAAACTTGATCCTCATTGTAGCTGCATAGCTTCAATTCATAAACTTAAGTAGTGTATTCTTTCCTCAATAGCTCTTTCACTGGCTCAGAAAAAGCAGAACTGATGCTTGATCAGTACTCAGTCATAATCAGATTTTTTTTTTATTTTTATTTTAGCATTTTAGGCTTTGTTCACACTGCATTCAAGTATAATGTTTTTTCAAATATGACCTTTTAGATCCGACTGTCTGCACTGTCATTTTGCAAGTAATCAGATGAAATCGGATCGATTTCTTCAGTGTATCTAAACTAAATGTCATCGTAATGATTTAAGTGCCTGCAAGAGACTTTCTTCAAGAAGAAGTGAGAACAGCTGTCAGTGTGAATAGAGATGATAAAAAAAACAAAACAATTAAACAAACAAAAAAAAATCTGCGTATTTTCGTTATGGCATCTCATAGTGGTGCTGAACTTAACGCAAATGAAATGAAAGTGTTTTACACACTCATGAACACACAATGTTTAAAACCAGTCAGTCATATGCTCATTCAAAAAAAAACAAAAAAATAATAATAATAAAAAAACGCTACAATCAATGTCATAGTTCACTATATGAACAAATTCAGGCACAACTGTACACATTTGTGTTGTGTCTTATACGCCATGTCGCAAATAAAAAACAAAAACTATGAAATATAATGATCTTTCAGATTCAAGTGCAATTTCAAAACTTCCAATTATTACTGTATTTCAAGTAACTAAATGGATTTGAGTTAGCAGCACCCTTACATAACCCATTTTTTTTATGCGATTGTGTCAGCAGTCATAGAGGCTCAAGTTTACACCTGGCATTAACATGTTTTGCATTCATATTGTATCTGGACATTGTTTAGCTTGACTGCATTTATGCCTTCATACCAGTCACCAGTGTGATCAGATAAACATAAATAAAAACCAAGAAATTGTACAGTGCTACAAGAGAGGTTGAGATAGAGTTACGACCTTCTGATTAAAAATGACGAAATATTTCCATTATTAAAAAAAAAAAAAAAAAAAGATGGATAATAAAAAATTTAATAAATAAAAAAAACACTAGAAAATCTGGTTTCCGTTTCCTTTCTTTTAAATGTTTCTACAATAAAGGATGTTATTAAGAATTAGACAATCTCATTGTGCCAAAAGTGTGTTTGATGACATCTGAAACAGATGAACGTGGCAACATTTTATTACCTTGGTTGTTGTACATATTGCGACAGTTCAGAAAGCTTAATGCCGTTACATATAATAAAATAACGTACCACTACACTTCAGGGTACATTACACTCTACCTTAAACCTAACTGATAATGTTAACAAAAGCATATGTGAGATAAACGCATTTGCTGTTAGTTTTTCTGCTTGGCTGCTAAGTCTTAGAACCAGGTCTTAATTAGTTTACCGTCTTAACAGCTCTAACCTAGTTATTATATTACAGTTATTTAAGTTAATTCTGCCATCGGCCACCTTGTTCTCTAAGAATCAAAGAATCCAAATCGAATTGTGTAAAGAACCACGTGAAAACTCCTCTGTAATCATAATTTGTGTAAAAAAAAAAAAAAAAATGTTCTTGGCATTTTACTGCCATTACCGTTTATTTTAGCTGGAAACTGCAGTTAATTTAATGTACAGTACTTAAAAAAAAAAATTTTTTTTTGAAGATCGTGACTGGGTTGTTTTTTTCCTTACTGAAGATATCTGCAGATGTCTGAAGATCATTGTACATTCTGGGCATATGAGTGGGCATTTGGGACTCACTGCTCCCTATACTGGTCAAGGAAACAGACAAGGAAAATGAATATGCATTTACATGTTCATTAAAGGGGGTCAAATGTCTACTCTAAACCAGACCACCACCAAACTTTTGTGGTTTGAGAGATCTTGGGTGCATTTACTTCACCTGGATTTTAATTGTTATTTGATCCTCAAAATTGTGATTTGATCCTCAAAAACAGATTAATGTCATGTGTAAAGGAGCCCTAATTAGTGTACAGTCAAGATATCCTTAAAGTAGTAAGCAACAGTACAAGCTACAAACAAAAAGCTTCTAACTACATTGAAGCTAAGAGTATGAAATTTATAAATATATAAGTTTCAATTGATATTTAATTCCGCAAATAGCAGTTTTTTTTTATCTGGCATGAAAACAAAGAGTATAATAAAATATTAAAAAATATTCACAGGGTAAAATGATTAAAACACGCCAAGTTATATAACTCACTTCTGTGCAAGCTAAATCACTTATTGCAGAGGTTTTCGACTCTGTCCTGGAGTCCCCCAACACTGCACAGTTTGAATGTGTCCCATTTCAGATCTTGGTGTCTCTACTAATGAGGTGATGACGTGAATCAGGGGGGTTTGATTAAGGAGAAATGCAAAATGTGAACGGTTGGAGAGGGCCACAGGAACAGGGTTGAAAACCACTGGCTTGTTGGATCTAAGAAATCAGAAATCATTTATTTACATGAAACATCCAAGCAAGCTGATTCACTGAGTCGAACCTCCCAACACAGTGAGTTGACAGTTGGGTTATTACCTCCTTCACTCAGCTGTACCATGGGACCAACAGCAATGTAATGTTTTGTTTTACTACACCACTAGTTAAAAAGTAGCTTGCTACCATTTTGAACAGCTGCCACTGTCACTAAAAACAGTTAGTAGTTACGCTACTTTTAGTTATTTACTTTGCAGCGCTGTTCCTAGTAAACACCTTAGGAGTTTTTATTTCCAATCAAATCTCACAGTTATGGCATTTTACTATTATTTCTTGATATTTTTTTTCGAAGATTTAAGTAACCCACGAGTAGATATTTTCTCATCTTTTTCATTTTCTGATTGATCAACTTTTTGTCCATGAGTTTTTTTATTTAAATTTGCCTCTTTTTCTTGTTTGTAATTGTTCACATTTTCTTTTTTCTCCTTTACATCTTTCTCTATTTGCCCCTTTGGTGCACTCTCTTTTATTTTGTTAAGCCTTTCTTTCTCTGCTTTCACTTTCTCCAGTCTTTGTTTTTCTGCTTTTTCTTTATTGAGTCTCTCTTTTTCTGCTTTTTCTTTGACCAGTCTTTCTTTTTCTTCTTTTTCTTTGGCCAGTCTTTCTTTTTCTTCTTTTTCTTTGGCCAGTCTTTCTTGTTCTGCTTTTTCTTTAGCGAGTCTCTCTTTTTCTGCTTTTTCTTTGGCCAGTCTTTCTTTTTCTGCTTTTTCTTTAGCGAGTCTCTCTTTTTCTGCCTTTTCTTTCTCAAGTCTTTCTTTTTCCACTTTTTCTTTAGCAAGTCTCTCTTTTTCAGCTTTTTCTTTGACCAGTCTTTCTTTTTCCAGTCTTTCTTTTTCCAATTTCTCTTTCTCCAGTCTTTCTTTTTCTGCTTTTTCTTTAGCGACTCTCTCTTTTTCTGCCTTTTCTTTGGCCAGTCTTTCCTTTTCTGCTTTCTCTTTTTCCAGTCTTTCTTTTTCTGCTTTTTCTTTAGCGACTCTCTCTTTTTCTGCCTTTTCTTTCTCAAGTCTTTCTTTTTCCGCTTTTTCTTTAGCAAGTCTCTCTTTTTCTGCCTTTTCTTTGGCCAGTCTTTCTTTTTCTGCTTTCTCTTTCTCCAGTCTTTCTTTTTCTTTAATAATTCTCTCTTCTTCTGCCTTTTCTTTGGCCAGTCTTTCTGTCTCTGCTTTCTCTTTCTCCAATCTTTCTTTTTCTGCTTTTTCTTTGGCCAGTCTTTCTTTTTCTGCTTTTTCTTTGGCCAGTCTTTCTTTTTCTGCTTTTTCTTTAGCCAGTCTTTCTTTTTCTGCTTTCTCTTTCTCCAAACTTTCTTTTTCTGCTTTTTCTTTGGTCAGTCTTTTTCTGCTTTCTCTTTCTCCAATCTTTCTTTTTCTGCTTTTTCTTTGGCCAGTCTTTCTTTTTCTGCTTTTTCTTTAGCCAGTCTTTCTTTTTCTGCTTTCTCTTTCTCCAATCTTTCTTTTTCTGCTTTTTCTTTGGCCAGTCTTTCTTTTTTTGCCTTTTCTTTCTCAAGTCTTTCTTTTTCTGCTCTTTCTTTAGCCAGTCTTTCTTTTTCTGCTTTCTCTTTCTCCAATCTTTCTTTTTCTGCTTTTTCTTTAGTGAGTCTCTCTTTTTCTGCCTTTTCTTTAGCCAGTCTTTCTTTTTCTGCTTTCTCTTTCGCCAATCTTTCTTTTTCTGCTTTTTCTTTAGCGAGTCTCTCTTTTTCTGCCTTTTCTTTAGCCAGTCTTTCTTTTTCTGCTTTCTCTTTCGCCAATCTTTCTTTTTCTGCTTTTTCTTTAGCGAGTCTCTCTTTTTCTGCCTTTTCTTTAGCCAGTCTTTCTTTTTCTACTTTCTCTTTCTCCAATCTTTCTTTTTCTGCCTTTTCTTTAGCGAGTCTCTCTTTTTCTACCTTTTCTTTGGCCAGTCTTTCTTTCTCTGCTTTCTCTTTCTCCAGTTTTTCTTTCTCTGCTTTCTCTTTCTCCAATCTTTCTTTTCCTGCCTTTTCTTTCTCAAGTCTTTCCTTTTCTGCTTTTTCTTTAGCCATTTTTTCTTTTTCTGCCTTTTCTTTTTTAAGTTTTTTCTTTTTCTACTTTCTCTTTCTCCAATCTTTCTTTTTCTGCCTTTTCTTTAGCGAGTCTCTCTTTTTCTACCTTTTCTTTGGCCAGTCTTTCTTTCTCTGCTTTCTCTTTCTCCAGTTTTTCTTTCTCTGCTTTCTCTTTCTCCAGTTTTTCTTTCTCTGCTTTCTCTTTCTCCAATCTTTCTTTTCCTGCCTTTTCTTTCTCAAGTCTTTCCTTTTCTGCTTTTTCTTTAGCCATTTTTTCTTTTTCTGCCTTTTCTTTTTTAAGTTTTTCCTTTTCTGCCCTTCCTTTATCCGCTTTTTCTTTGGCCAGTCTTTCATGTTCTGCTTTTTCTTTAGCCAGTCTTTCCTTTTCTGCTTTCTCTTTCTCCATTTTTTCTTTTTCTGCTTTCTCCTTGGCTAGTTTCTCCTCTTGTTCTCTTTGTATTCGTTCCTCTTGAAGCTTAACTTCTGCCTCTTCTTTGACTTTTTTGGCAGCAAGAGCAGCTTGTCTCTCCTCTTCCTCTTGAGCCAAACCACTATGGAC
>NW_015664459.1:814059-815372 GCF_001515625.1 Sinocyclocheilus rhinocerous | reverse complement strand
CTTTAGCGAGTCTCTCTTTTTCTGCCTTTTCTTTAGCCAGTCTTTCTTTTTCTACTTTCTCTTTCTCCAATCTTTCTTTTTCTGCCTTTTCTTTAGCGAGTCTCTCTTTTTCTACCTTTTCTTTGGCCAGTCTTTCTTTCTCTGCTTTCTCTTTCTCCAGTTTTTCTTTCTCTGCTTTCTCTTTCTCCAGTTTTTCTTTCTCTGCTTTCTCTTTCTCCAATCTTTCTTTTCCTGCCTTTTCTTTCTCAAGTCTTTCCTTTTCTGCTTTTTCTTTAGCCATTTTTTCTTTTTCTGCCTTTTCTTTTTTAAGTTTTTCCTTTTCTGCCCTTCCTTTATCCGCTTTTTCTTTGGCCAGTCTTTCATGTTCTGCTTTTTCTTTAGCCAGTCTTTCCTTTTCTGCTTTCTCTTTCTCCATTTTTTCTTTTTCTGCTTTCTCCTTGGCTAGTTTCTCCTCTTGTTCTCTTTGTATTCGTTCCTCTTGAAGCTTAGCTTCTGCCTCTTCTTTGACTTTGTTGGCAGCAAGAGCAGCTTGTCTCTCCTCTTCCTCCTGAGCCAAAACACTACGGACCTCAGCAAGGGCTAGTTTGGCAATCTTTTTGGCTTCAATCTTCTCATGAATAATTCGTAGCTGCTCCTTCAGAGCTGCTTTCAGCTTTTGCCCAATATCCCTGGTAGGATGTTCTGAGAATGAGTGGGACAAAAATTCACATCTCAGAAGGTTCATCATTCCCATGTCCCATGCAAACACGCATATTATTAGATTGAGTGTGTGAATAACTGTCTTACTGTCTATAATTCATGAGAAAGGAAAATTCACATTCAGTTCTTTCATTTAGAATTAGGATTTCCGTTTGATGATGTTCAGTTTATTTGTCAATTTTAAGAATAAACTTGCAAGTTATCAGTAATTTTAGTTCAAGTCTGTATGGTTTTAATGATTTATTGATTAAGTGATAGTTTGAAATACAAAGACTCCAATTGTTTTCATTCATGCATCTGATTTAGGGCTGTCGCGACAACCGCAATATCAAAATACCGTGCTATTGACGAGCAAACCTCACAGGAATGCAAGAACCGCAGCAACCGCGATTTTTGCGTGTTTTCTTTTTTCATAGGGTTATGCCCTTCTCGTTTTACACTTCGTGCATGTGTACTGAATATTAAATAAGTTCGTAATGATAACAATGTGTACCATGCTGATTTGTACTGAGGCTCCGTAGATTTGCACTTAAGCCTAAACAGACAGTGAATGAGAGAGAGATCGACTGAGCGCGTGCGATTACTTGCGTCTGTCCTCCAGGCCGAGTCATATA
>NW_015664459.1:804988-813583 GCF_001515625.1 Sinocyclocheilus rhinocerous | reverse complement strand
ACACACAAATTATATATATATATATATATGTATATGTATATGTATATGTATATGTGTGCGTGTGTATATATATATATATATATATATGGCGATAATACTGCATAATACTGATAATACAGTGGCTATTGAGCCACTCAAAATTACCGCAAGGGAAATTCCTTCACCGCAACAGCCCTAATCTGATGAAGTCGCATTGTTGTGCAACTGACGTCCCTTACACACACACGCACACATAATTTGTATGTATATATACACGGAAACATATGCATCATGTGTTCTGCAGAAAAAAAAAACGTCATGCAGGTTTTTGAACAACATGAGGGTGAGTATATCGTGATTTAAAAATTATTTTTTGAGCATTACTGAAGCTAATATATTATGTTACTAACTCCATAACTCATGCTAAGTACCTCTGTCTTTTTTAAGCCCCACTTCTTTAGGTCTCTCATCTGCATTGAAAGAGGGGTAAACAGAACTTAGAAGAAAGAATGACCTGGAAAGATGTGTAATTGTTGCAATTGCCAAGTTACAGAACACATGCTCTACTAAAATCCAACATCCAGCACAATCACCTTTAGCTGAATACTAAAACATAAAAAAAAAAAAGTGAATGCATTGGTAAGATATAGCAAGTAATCATATCAGATGCCATTATTAGTTCTTTCAATTAAAAAAAACTTTTTAAAGGGTTAATTCACACAAAAATGAAAATTCTGTAACCATTTATTCAACCTCATAATATTCCGTTATCTTCAGAACACAAATGAAGATATTTTCAATTTTTTCTCCGATCAGAATTTTTTTTTTCCTTAAGTATGTTTTTCCCCCTTAGTATCCAAACAGCATTTTCTAGAGGGAAGAAAACTATAAGAATGATAAACAGACCCTCACAAATCCACACGCAAACACTAGGCTAACTATCACCAGACAATGTGGTCCACAGAAGTAATTAAACACTGTAAAAAATTGGAAACCTTTAGAACTTTTAGAAAATTAATCTTGTCAGAAGATGTATCCTCGTGGTTATGATGTTACTGGTTTTCAGAAGGGGCAAAATATTGGCCTGCATCATCTAGTGAGATCACTGAAATTTGGTAAAGAACTGCCCAATGCATTATTAAAACCTAGAAGGTGGGTCATCTTTTGGTACACTATAAACTAGGGATGTACCGATCCGATACTCACAGAGCCAATCCTCCCTATACGCAAAATACGCAAGCTGCGAAGGGCCCCCGAAACAAAAGATGATTTAATTTTAGTTTTGTTTTTGAATTTGGCCAGCGGTTATGAAAACATGAATGGTCTTTTCTTTTAATGCGGTGCACTGTTGCCCTTTCTACGTAAAAATCTGTCAAATCATGTAATGTGAATGTCTTACAGTCTTGCTCGAGACAAAAAAACAAAAAACAAGTTGAAAGCACGTACCGCGGCTCGCGCGCGCGATTTGAGAGAGTGAAACACGGACCAATGCGTTTCATTAATTCGTTCATAACCACTCATACCCCACTCCACCGCCCCAACCTCCCCGCCGATACAGTTTTGCGTAGGGCCCCCAGGAGTCTAGGATCAGCACTGGATACTCAGTATCGGTATCGGCTCCGATACTGGCATTTTCTGTCGGATTGGGTATTGGTCGAACGAGATCAATCCAAATCCGACATTGTGCGTATACTATTCTGTGTTATTGTTAAGCCCCACGAAAGGCACAAAAAACATTATAAAGCACCATAAAGTTTTCAAGCTCTATATTACAAGTGTTCTGAAGCCATTCCATTGTTTAATGTGAGGTACAGATAAGTATTTAAGTCGTTAAATTCTTCTCTTCTCTCCGTTGCGGTTGTCTGTCATCCTCCATTCAGCATTCAAACTGCGTGATGCATTCGGTTACGACAGGCAAGATGATGAAACTCTCTCCAAGAGCACAGTAAATGAAATTTAAAACTGTTAAAAGATAAGGCTCAAACTATCGCACAGATATAATATACTAAGCATCAATATCTCTTCTCTTTGTGCTTTCTATGCTGCGCGCTGTGTCTCCGTGTTGCTTCAAGCGCATCATTCTGCGCAGGGGATGCGCAAAAGTGCTTTGTGCCGCTCTGTATTGGAGCCTTTCATATTATACTTTTGTGCAATGAAAGATTATTAATAGCCTTTCTTGTTCTGTCCTATCCATTATATGTTGCTGCCTCTATTACTGTGCTTTACATTTAAAAGAAATTATCTTTTAATTTTATAGTATATATTTATATATAAATATATTTACTTGTTTTTCATTAATGTATTTTACAACAATACAAAGAGCAATGTAACATTTTACCAGATTTAGTCATACACTTATTCACTTTTATTTGTTCCCCACTAAATAATGTTATTTCATTAAATGTTTAGATTTTATAAAATTATTGTGCACTCGTTTTTCTAGAATAACTTTTGCTGCTGAATTATCCACTAACCTAGTTTATAATAGTATTTTTGTCATAGATTATGATTATATATTTTTTCATTTGTTATTTTTCTTTAAAATTAAGTTGTCTATATTTAGTAGATTGTGTTTAACACAAAATAGTGATGATCAGGTCACCACACTGAGGTATAGAAATTCTACATTGATTAAAAAAACAGTGCTGGTATCGGATCAGTATCGGCCGATACTCAGAATTTTTGGTATTGGATCGGATCGGATGTGAAAAAAATGGTATCGGTGCATCCCTACTATAAACATCAATTAAGAACTTTAATCAGCAAAAAAAATATCTTGAATGACCATGATCACCAAAATGCTTGAATTCATTTTTCTAGGGAGCCTAAAGAATTGACTATGAAGCATTGGTCAGGTCTAGTCTCTGCAATGTTATGTGGAAGTAAAATGAAGTCAGCTGAGTACTGAATGACCATCCAATGACAACACTCACATATTACAAGACGACAGTGCCAAAATTCATCTGGCTCAAATTGTTAAAGAGTGGTTCAGGGAGCACAATGAATCATTTCTACACATGAACTGGGCACCACAGAATCCTGACCTTAACCGCATGCAGAGCTGGGTAGATTAGTTACAAATTGTTATCCATTACTGATTCCAAATTACATGACACAAATTGAAGTTAGTAACGTAATCCATTTCATTACACATTTTAGGTAATATAATCAGACTACTGTTTGATTACTTTTGACCTAACTCATTTATCACATTGATTTAAATAGGATAATCTTGTACCATATCTATATAAAATGCAAAGAAAAAGAAAATATATCCCAGTTGTTGTTACTGACAACATGACGTGCATTAAACATTACATTATGTCAAGGTTTCCCAAACTGGCATTCGTAAACGAACTGCAGGGAGTTTGCGAGTTTAATGAAAAGCAAATAATTAATCCAATCATAAAAATGTAACATTAAAATTAATCATTTTAAAATAACATCAATCAAAAGAAAACACTTACTAAAAAATGTAAATATTTTATTTGTTTACCTGCATGTCATGTGACCATTAACCAACGTCAGAGAACCGTGGACATGCAAATATGATACTTAATTATTAAAATATTGATTTAAAATTCTCAGGGCTACTTTAAGTAAATATATTAGGTGAAAGAGGTTTGGCTGACAAAAAAAAGTTGAGCAATCCCTGCATTATTTGTTATTTACATGTAATGCATTTTAATGTGTTTGAAAGACAAAAGTCTTCCAAAGGCAAAGTAATGCATGATTAAATAACCCTCTGCATGTTCATCAGTAGTTGATGTAATGTTGAAATACTAAGAAAACACTTCTTAAAACTGAAATGATTTTTGTAAAAATCAAGTGATCAGTGGGCTAATGAATATTTTAAATTAAATTTTATTTTTTATTTTAAAATGTAATTTAATCTAATTACAAGTATTTCAGTTTTGGAATCTGATTACGTAATCCAAATTACATGTAATCAGATACTACCCAGCTCTGACCGCACACAAATACTTTGGGATGTTCTCGGGAAGACTTTATGGAGTGATTTGACTCTTCTGTCATCAATGCAAGTTTTCAATCAAAAAAGTTACCCAGCTCTGGACAGAAATAAATGTTGCAACATTGCTTATGGTTGTCGAAATACTGCCACAACTAATTGTGCGCCATAATCATATAAGACAGGTAACGCAGTGCATCCCACTAATTTGAAATATCTCGATTTTGATCTACTGTTTTAGCTGAAATGTAGCTGTCTTCAGTTAGACGCCTGTCACAATCATGGATTAAGAATAAAAGAGAAATGACTGACTAAGACATAAACACTGAGCAATGAACATACATGGAGCACATCAAATACGGTAGACTTAAACTCAAAAGCATGCTTGACATGAGAACCAATGAGGTTTGTTTGCTTCTGTATTTTTCGACTTTTAAATTGATAAGAGAATATTAAAAATATCTTCATTTGTGTTCAGAACATGAACGAAAGACTTATGGGTTTGGAAAGTCATGAGGCTGAGTGAATGAAAATTTGGGTGGGGTAAACTATCCCTTTATTTCATTCTCCCTATTAGAGGTTGACTGTTTGATTGGTTCTGCAGATTAATCAGCACCGATAACTACAGGTGCATCTCAATAAATTAGAATGTCGTGGAAAAGTTCATTTATTTCAGTAATTCAACTCAAATTGTGAAACTTGTGTATTAAATAAATTCAATGCACACAGATTGAAGTAGTTTAAGTCTTTGGTTCTTTTAATTGTGATGATTTTGGTTCACATTTAACAAAAACCCACCAATTCACTATCTCAACTAATTAGAATATGGTGACATGCCAATTAGCTAATCAACTCAAAACACCTGCAGAGGTTTCCTGAGCCTTCAAAATGGTCTCTCAGTTTGGTTCACTAGGCTACACAATCATGGGGAAGACTGCTGATCTGACAGTTGTCCAGAAGACAATCATTGACACCCTTCACAAGGAGGGTAAGCCACAAACATTCATTGCCAAAGAAGCTGGCTGTTCACAGAGTGCTGTATCCAAGCATGTTAACAGAAAGTTGAGTGGAAGGAAAAGGTGTGGAAGAAAAAGATGCACAACCAACCGAGAGAACTGCAGCCTTATGAGGATTGTCAAGCAAAATCGATTCAAGAATTTGAGTGAACTTCACAAGGAATGGACTGAGGCTGGGGTCAAGGCATCAAGAGCCACCACACACAGACGTGTCAAGGAATTTGGCTACAGTTGTCGTATTCCTCTTGTTAAGCCACTCCTGAACCACAGACAACGTCAGAGGCGTCTTACCTGGGCTAAGGAGAAGAAGAACTGGACTGTTGCCCAGTGGTCCAAAGTCCTTTTTTCAGATGAGAGCAAGTTTTGTATTTCATTTGGAAACCAAGGTCCTAGAGTCTGGAGGAAGGGTGGAGAAGCTCATAGCCCAAGTTGCTTGAAGTCCAGTGTTAAGTTTCCACAGTCTGTGATGATTTGGGGTGCAATGTCATCTGCTGGTGTTGGTCCATTGTGTTTTTTGAAAACCAACGTCACTGCACCCGTTTACCAAGAAATTTTGGAGCACTTCATGTTTCCTTCTGCTGACCAGCTTTTTGAAGATGCTGATTTCATTTTCTAGCAGGATTTGGCACCTGCCCACACTGCCAAAAGCATCAAAAGTTGGTTAAATGACCATGGTGTTGGTGTGCTTGACTGGCCAGCAAACTCACCAGACCTGAACCCCATAGATAATCTATGGGGTATTGTCAAGAGGAAAATGAGAAACAAGAGACCAAAAAATGCAGATGAGCTGAAGGCCACTGTCAAAGAAACCTGGGCTTCCATACCACCTCAGCAGTGCCACAAACTGATCCCCTCCATGCCACGCCGAATTGAGGCGGTAATTAAAGCAAAAGGAGCCCCTACCATGTATTGAGTACATGTACAGTAAATGAACATACTTTTCAGAAGGCCAACAATTCACTAAAAAATGTTTTTTTATTGGTCTTATGGAGTATTCTAATTTGTTGAGATAGTGAGTTGGTGGGTTTTTGTTAAATGTGAGCCAAAATCATCACAATTAAAAGAACCAAAGACTTAAACTACTTCAGTCTGTGTGCACTGAATTTATTTAATACACGAGTTTCACAATTTGAGTTGAATTACTGAAATAAATTAACTTTTCCACGACATTCTAATTTATTGAGATGCACCTGTAGTTGCTGGAACAATCGGTTATCGGCAAAGATCAATACAGATGTTTTTCTAGGTTGCATCTGTTGCTGGAGTGGCAGAGAAGGTCCGCTGTCATTATACAGTACAAGAGCAGACTCTAGAGATGGAATTACTGACGCCTCCAGCTGTTTGTTTTGACATGTGAAACTTCAGATGCCGATTTAAAACAGTCAACGAAATTGTATATATATACACAATACACTATCATACATGTTTACGTACATATCATTATAAAGTAATTAATTAGTTGACCAGATGCTGTACTAGTGGAGAACAACAGTATGTTTACGGTCAAAGCTAAAAGGACGCTAACATTAGTTTATTAAAATAATGTTTAATGTCACAATTGTTACCATCTATTTGCAATAGTTTATATCCAGCTGGCTGCTTTTATGCATATTTAAAGCTACATGAGTGACATGAGAAAGCAAACTGATATGTTCATGCAGCAACAGAAACATAAAATTAATCCAATTTCAGTTATTTTTTATCATCACTGTGATACATATTTTGATTAGATAATTATTAAAGGGTTAGTTCACCCAAAAATGAAAATTAGTCCATAAATTACTCACCCTCAAGTAATCCTAGGTGTATATGACTTTCTTCTTTCAGACGAATCCAGTCATATTAAAAATCCAGTATAAATGATATAAATGAATCCAGTCGTGCCATTAAACAGCTTGAAAGATCAAAGACAATTTTTAATATAACTTCGACTGGATTTGTCTGAAAGAAGAAAGCCATATACACCTAGTATGACTTGAGGGTGAGTAATGTATGGACTAATTTTCATTTTTGGGTGAACTAACCCTTTAAGCCTTCTAAAATAGAAGCAAAAAATGTGCAAGATATACATACAATATACATATGTAATTTCAATGCTATGGTCTTTGTGATATTTAAAGATGGCCATCTTTAACCATGATTGTTTGGATTTATATGAAATGGCAACACTTTACAATAAGAGTCATTTTGTAACTTAAACTAAGGTTAGTAAATGCTGTATAGAAGCTCATTAAGATTGTTAAATTCAACATTTATTAATACATTTTAAAATTTTGAAAGTTGGTAAATATTAAAGTTGTTATTTGTTATTAATTAATGCACTAAGACGAATGATCACTGTATAATTAATATATTAATATTCAGAGTTGTGGACTCGAGTCGCATGAATTTTGTGGACTTGTGACTTGACTCGACATAATCAAAGACTTGCGACTCGACTTAGACAACAATGACTCGAGACTTGACTTGGACTTGAGACCTGTGACTCGCCAAGTCTTTACCTTCGAAAGAAAAAAAAACAGAGTTCTGATCAATATACTAATATATGTTACTGAAGCGTATAATCACACTGAATTAGCACAGTTTTTGGCAATGAGCCAGAGAGGGACATAATCACTATATCACATAATCACTATAAACCATGTATATAATAATAATAAAAATAATAATAAGTAGAAGAAGAAGAAGAAGAAGAGCCGATGTATATTGAAACATAATAATAATAGGCTAAACCTTTCAAACATAATTAGATTTTTTTCCACGTCAAACGCTTGTATGTAGCCAACATATAAAGTTCACTCTATTTTTCCTGTTTACCGGCCACTCACTTTCATGTCTTTCAGAAGAAATGGACGAATTCACATGTTGTAAATCCATCAGCTCTTATAGCACACATATAGCCCTTAAACTAAGCCATCAACTGTGATCATTATGAACTTGTAAACACAAAATACATTTACTTACATAGTATATTTGTGTATCTGAATAGCTACAGTTTTGCCGTGAATAATTTTGCATGCCTCATGTCTTAAACCTGCTATAGTGAATGGTGTGGTGCCGGACATGTTCTGTTTAGGCTAGAGGTCTGCATTCCCACGGGAACCACGGGACCCGACCAGATTTTTTACGCCGCAGGATTAAATTCCCGAATAAATCCCGGTCGGTACCTCTGCTGTAATTTGAATGGGAGTGGGCGGTCTAACAATATCCCGTTCCCGACGTCCATTTAGAACAGCATATCTGTGCTTTATTCTTACTGACCACCGGTACAGCTTGCGCTCAGGACTGTTATGCATGCGCTGCACGCATGTTTTAAACGTCACACGTTTTATTTGCATGGTCTGTGCGCAGCATGTGCATATGCTCAGAGCAGGCTGTACCTGTGGTAAATATACCGCCCTCAGACAGAACAGGCAGGTTGTCGATGAGTGACAGAGCAGAATAAAGATGGAGCAAAGTGTGGATGCACTTTCATTGAAGGACGTTCAACTCGGTTTTGTTTATATTTTGATTGGCCTATAATTTTAAATGAAAGATGTCCTATTTATTTATTTTTCTCTGCGACACTTTTCCTACTGTGTTAACAGAAAAATGTCAAACGAATTTAGTATTTTGACAAGACGAATAAAA
>NW_015664459.1:803571-804757 GCF_001515625.1 Sinocyclocheilus rhinocerous | reverse complement strand
AAATAAAGGTGCTTAAAAGGTTCTTCACAGCAATGCCATAGAAGAACCATTTTTGGTTCCACAAAGAACCATTCAGCAAAAGGTTTTTTTAAAGAACCATCTCTTTCTTACCTTTTTTCGTCACAAAGAACCTTTTGTGAAACAGAAAGGTTCTTTAGATGCTAAAGGTTCCTTATGGAACCATTTAGACAAAAAAGGTTCTTCTATGGCATTGTGAAGCACCTTTATTTTTAAGAGTAGGCTATAACTATTATTGCGCTCGTATCCGTGACAGCATGAAATTTGAATAATTTGTTATTATCAATATTTGTTGAAGGAATAGGCTTTATAAGAACATTAATAATATAGAGCTATAAGAAAACACATCATCCAGTCCATCTTTTAAACCCATTCACAGATAGTTTCTTATTTTTATTTAACATTTGTATAGGCTATATTATAACTATTGTTTTATATTTACTTATCCTCTTCAGTTCATTTAGCCTATCTCATAATTAATGTTCTGTATCAACGTATCAGTTTTTGGACTTAAAGTACAATACATTTTGTAAATAGCCTACTATAAATAATACCTGACAATCATGTCAATAAAGCTATGTCTATTTCTGTAGACCTACGTCAGTAGGTGGCGATAAATGAGTGTCTGTATTATGTAGCCTATTAACAAGTTAAATATTTGACTCAATTGATTCATTAAAATGAAACACTGAATTGTTAACAAATGAAACAGTGGACTTAAAATAAATTATTAATTCACTTAGGCCTACAATCATGGCCAAAACTTTTGGCAGTGACATAAATTTTGTGTTTTGCAAAGTTTGCTGCTTCAGCATTTGTAGATTATTTATCCACATGTTTCTATGATATACTGAAAAACAATGATAAGCATATCATAAGTTTTAAAGGCTTTTATTGGCAAAAAATATATAATGAGTCAATATTTACAGTGTTGACCCTTGTTCTTCATAACCTCTGCAATTCGCTCTGGCATGCTGGATATTAGCTTCTGGGCAAAATCCTGACTGATGGCAATCCATTCTTGCCTTATTAGTTCTCAGAGTTGATCACAATTTGTAGGCTTCTGCTTGTCCACTCGCCTTTTGAGGACTGACCACAGGTTCTCTATGGGATTGAGATCCGGGGAGTTGCCTGGCCACGGATCCAAAATTTCAATGTAATGATCTTC
>NW_015664459.1:795892-803489 GCF_001515625.1 Sinocyclocheilus rhinocerous | reverse complement strand
CAATATTCTTTGTAGCAATTTCCTTGTGAGGCCATTTTGATGCAAAGCGATGATGGCTGCACGTGTTTCTTTGGAGGTAACCATTGCTAACAAGAACACAATGATTGGAAGCGCTTCTTCCCTCCTTTTATAGCAATCGGTCTGCTCTTACAATCTAATTAGTATGATAGTGATTACACCTGACTAGTACTCATTCACACTTTCACATGTGCTGCTGATATGATTAGTCAATTAATGTTAGCTGGTCATTTTGTGTCAGGATCAAAAAACAGTGAAATTTGTTTTTTGTGTGTGTGTGAAAAGTGCATTTTTTGGCCAATGAAGCTTTTAGCAATTATTTAAAATGCATCTGATCACTCTATACTATGATCTAGAAAAAATGTGAATGAACACCACAACAGCTTAAGCAGCAAACTTTGCAAAACACAATTTGTCACTGCCAAAACTTTTGGCCATGACAGTATATTTGTTTACAAACAATGATTCCTCAATGAAACACCACTAATTATTATATCTTTATAATTATACTTACTATAGACTATTAATGACTTACAATTTACTGTAGTAATTAATACAGAGACACTCATTTGGGCAAATAGCACTAATGACTTGTTTAGGACTTGAAGCTTAAAGTTGAGGACTTGCAACTCGACTTGGACTTGCCCGTCTTGACTCGGGACTTGACTTGGGACTTGTCTGTTTTGACTTGGGACTTGACTCGAGACTTGAATGCAAAGACTCGAGACTTAAGGCCCAATCCCAATTCTATTTTATACACCTTCCCCTGAAAATATTACCCTAAGAATTGGGACACCACTACTATACGTCACACGTCATTATACGTCGTCTAGCTCATACAATACACACACCTATACTGGTGTGCATTAGAGTCTTTAATTACCGTTCTATATTAATGTGCTGCTTATTGACACACACACACATCAGATATCGCGCAGGTCACACATCCACGAGCAAAGAAACTTGTCAACGCTGCCCCACAAATTTGATTAATAACAGTTTAAATACTGAATCGCTAAATTATATTTTCCACTAACGAGAGGATAAAATCGCTGTTTTTGAAGTAAACTCACTCTAAAAAGACTGTGCACTCTGCACAGAAGCGCATACATGCAACTTTCATCTCTCTCTCTCGGTCTCTCTCTCTCGAATTGGGAATATTTGAGTAAAGGGTTTAGCGATTTATAATTATTGGGGTACTAGCCCTCCTCAATGTCTATGGTGGTTATTGCCCCGATCAGACATAAAAATGTTGTGGCACTATCGTGCAGTCTGTAATGATATGACGTTAGCAAACTTTAGTGATTTTTTGCAAACATTTCTTTGAGTAACATGACTAGGGGTGCTCCGATTGATCGGCTACCGATCACTATCGGCCGATATTCACGTTGGGATGATTGATCGGCGGTCTCTAAAAAGGCCGATCTCAAAAAAAATTATCTCAAGCTGATGACGCTGCCATGAGAGGTTTGGCATGACATGCAGCGGCACCGTCTCAGTCTCTGTCCGGCGCGGGTGAAATCATTATAATGCTGAAAATGAGGTACTCACCTTCATATTTCTTCATTAGATAACTTAAAGTAATTTGAAAACATTGTGTGAGACATAATTTCACAAACAGCGAGAGTGAATGACCACGCATGCGCTTTCTCAAAATACACAAATGTCTTCAAATCACCACATTTACATAATGCCAGGTTCACATTACTCCATTTGCAGTGCGTATGTGGTGCGTATCATTTCTGCGCTCATGTTAACGGATTAATAAAGCGCGCACACTGCACAGTGTTGCTGTCCAGCAGTGCGTTCCACGAGCGGTGCGTCTGCAGCATTACAGAGATGGTTTCCGTACCGAGTCTATATTCTTGCTGCGCTGCAAGCAATTTTTGCAGTAAATATGAACATGGATTGACACGAAAATGTAGTAATTCAATAAAAGAAATTTTCATTATATTAATTCAAAAATAAGTTAAAAACTTTTCAAATTGACAAATAGATTTAAAACAAATTCATGTACTTGTTTAAAAATGTAGCTAAATGTAACAATAATAATAATAATATACATTGATAAATAATTTTAATTGCTTTCCTTAATCTATTTATAAAAATGCTTTTTAATATTTCGGCAATAAACAATTATATTTTTTCAAAAATACATTTACATAATATTTAAACATTAATTAAATTATTTTAAAAATCGAATTTATTTGTTTTATTGTTTCAAATAACCATTCATTTGTCAATTTGAAAAGTTTATTTTTAACCATACACTCTCATGAATCCACTTCAGTCAAGTTTGTGTGCCAAGAGCCAAATCAGAATAAAATGCTTCTTGCTTCTTCAAAGACCTCAAACAACACACCAATGGATACCTTCCAACATGCCAGTGTAAGAGAAAAGCTACATCGTTTTGCAGCTTTCTCAGTGCAAGCAAACACAATCGACAAACACAAAGCATAGGTACACGACACGTGGCCATGATAGCCACAAAAATGTCTTTACACGTAAGCTTGGAATGGTCTGCTTGGATACGGTCTCCTTCTGTTGTGATATTTTTTCTTAAGGTTTTTTCCTTAGCAGCCACAGTAGCATTTTCTGAAGGGAAGAAAGTTATATGAATACCAATAAATAAAAAGGCATATATGCGCACACATAGAAAGATAATTATAAAACGGATAGTTCCGGTCCTTGATTCTGATTGGTTGGTTGATTATCCCGCTTATTCCATGGTCATTTGCCAAGTTATAGACAAGTTAAAACTAGCATTGCTCTCTGCAGCACAATATTTGACCGCATGGGTAAAAATGACAGTTATTTTTGTCAGTTACGGCACGTTAGCGCTAGCATTCTGCCCACTTCAAATCATCGTCTGCATGTCTCTCTGTACAAACAATTACTTAAAAAACAATTTTACCACCTGGTTGCTGGGGAATATAATGTAGCGATCTAGTATCTAGGCTATTTTATTAATGAAAATCACGGGGAAGTGTTGACAACAAGTTTGTGTGTGTGTGTGCAGCCCAATCAGCAATCTCTGACCTCTCTCTCTCTCTCTGTGTGCGATTACCGATGTCCTTACTACGTTTCTGGACCTGGGAACATTACAGTTGCGTTGCTATCTAAGCAGGGTCTGAGAGCTCTCACATTTCATCAAAAATATATTAATTTGTGTTCCGAAGATGAACGAAGGTCTTACGGGTTTGAAACGACATGAGGGTGAGTAATTAATGACAATTTTCATTTTGGGGTGAACTAACCCTTTAATATCATTATACTTTATTTGCTCTGTATTATTTTGTGAAACCTTACTACGTATTTGGAATAACCGTTTTATAAAAGCAATAAGCCCCGTGAAGCCGTGGTTTACAGTGAATTTATGACAGCTAAGGGAGTTGTAGGGGTTGTAACAATGCCCCTTAGCTGCTATAAATTCACTGTAAACCATGGCTTCTTGGGGCTTATTGCTTTAATAAACGCTGACTATCAGTAGAGAACACTACAGCACGTATTAATAACCACTGTATATATGCCAAACACTTTACACTTACCTGATATTCCCAAAAGAAAAAACACACACACACACACACACAAACCTTAAAACTTAATTTTATCCACAGATTGTAACAACGAATTCTGGGAGCAAATCAGTGTGAAGCTCGCAAGCAGGACAATTTGTGGAGTCACTTCACCCTGCAATGTGAGTTTATTGTAGAAAGCATATGTTCATGTGAAGCTTTAGTGGAAATTATTTCCACTCTGTCTCCACATTCATAATTATTATTTTTTTTATAATAATAAAAAAAATGCTTACAAAATTTGGTAACAAATCTGCCACACCAAATGCCAGTGATAATTCTGAATCTAATTCTGAACTATATAAGTTTATAACTGAAAAAAAAAAAAGAACTATGAGCTATGAGATGCCAGCCTCACTAACACAAAACCAAACAGTTTCATGCTAAGTATTTGCTAACACCGTCAAATGACAGGAAACCTCAAATGCAGACACACTTCTGCATTTGATAGTGGAGGAGTATACTACCATGTTCATGGCATCCTCACATTTAAATTGAGTGACACAGAAAAAGCTTGTTTAGACCACTTATCTTAAGTCTCAAAATAAATAAGGGAGATAAAAAACAGAGAGATAGAAAGTGTTGACACTTTTGAATGGGTTGTCACCTCAGTCAGTCATGCCAGAAAAAAGCCACATACACAAGTAAATCTCACTCACCCAACAAAACTTTGGCATCTTCTACATCAAAGTCTCCATCGCCATCAGCATCATATACTCCTCCAAGAGCACCTTTCATTGAACAAGGATAAAAGAAAATACTTGTGAAACGAGCAAGTAAAGATGCAGAGTAAAGAGGGTACAACACAGTAACACGGTAAACCAAATGCATTTCCAAACGTAATTTATTGCCCCAGACCCTGTTTGTGCTTTTGTTGTACATCCTTTTGCATCCACAATGGACCATGAGGTTGTTAAGGCTCATTCACACGGAGCATGACTTAACAGTATACATCTCTGGTTTGGGCAATAAAACATTGATTCCTGATGGGTGTGCATTTTCTATTCTGTTTGTCCCCTCATAAATCAATCAGCAAACCAAAGACTAATTTGCATGAAACTAAAAAAACTAAACAAACAAAAAAAACATTTACATTTATCTCATGTTATTATGATCAATATTATGACAGACAGCTAGAATAACTAGATTAATTTATGGTTTATGACCCTCTCTATAACCTGGTGTGTGTATCATTACTGGTCCTACCATTTAATTAGAAGTTTTTATCAACCAAGCTATGCAACAAGATAATCAATATTTACACACTTTGTGATCAACAGAAGTGTCTGATTCGGACAGAAAATGGAAAAGTTTGTTAAACTTTGCAGTTCATGCTATAGTTAAAATAAGGTCTTATATATAAAACATTCTATAGAAAAACATTTTCTTATATAGTAAAACCTTGTGTTATTTCACCCAACCCTAAGGCTGTGTGTCCACCAAAGCATTTTTAACCAGCTGAGAATGCCAGGAGCTCTACTGACAATGCTTAGCTGTGAGTGCTTGAGGGCACAGCATTTTAGAGAAATATGGCAGACACATGCTTCTCCCAAGCATTCTTTTTCATAACAATATTGTGGTAGTACGGGAACTCCATCTGGTGAAAACATGAATACTCGGAGACAAGCAATATTAAGTTCTCCATTGGTGTTTAGTCATACAAGCAGGGTGTAACAGTTGGTCGGTGTTGTATTAGTCCCACACCTCCCCCACTGTGATTGGCTAGCTGACTAAAAAGTGACAATGATGAGTGCTGCATTTTACCCAAAGGTGAATATTCTTGAACTCTCATCGGCGAGAAAAAAAATGCCAAGCACACAACACTTAGCATAAAATAAATGCTCAGCGCCTTGTCACGTTCCTGGCATTTAAAAAAATGTGGCGCTCTTATTGAAAACAACTGGGAAACAAAAATACAGTAGCCTTGGGAAAAAAACACTTTGGTGGACATTCCGTCTAACACTCTTAAAGGTGCACTAAGCAATTTTTGAAAAACGCTTTTGACTGCAGTGTCGGACTGTGTCCCAAAACACATTTGCAGCCAATCAGCAGTAAGGGGGCGTGTCTTGTATAGAGAGAAGAGAGCACTCAATTTGAGTGTACAGGACGGATATTAGCAGATCGACTATAGATAGAGAGAACTGGAAGATAAAAAAAGATGAAAATATCGGAGGAACAAAACATTTAAAAGAAGGGTTACGATCAGGCAAGAGGTAGGACCCGCGTAAATATCGGAGCAGCTTTCCAGCGGTGGAGAGAACTCAAGGAGCGGGAAGGCCTAATCGAATGCCGAGGTTGCGTTGTTTCTTTGTGATAGGTGAGTAATGTTGATTTTGCATTGTTTCACACAACTCATCTGTGTTGGCTTTTGTTTGAATATGCTTGTGTGTCATCTTCGCTTGTTTCAACGATCGTCGTTATGCCAGGGTTGTGTACGTATGTGTGGGGCAGAGATTTCAAAATAGGGGCGAGGTCCTGTTGGGATATGGGCGTGTTTGTTTTGGTGCTTTCAAATATCAACATTGTTTGGCAAAAATCGCTTAGTGCACCTTTAAGCACCTGTGGGGGATTTTGTAGAGACAAGTTGAGCAACACTGCCCTTTACAGGAGGGCATTTAAGGAGGTTGTCCTCCTGGAGTTAAATAGGACAGATGTGACAATTTGTTATGAACTTGTACACTCAATGCCAAGAAGGGAAGAACAGTATACTTAAAAGTTATGAAGTACATACCAAGTACTTGAACATTACACAGTTATTGTATTCAATCAAGGGTGTTTCTGCAACCCTTTATTTAAGCAATATAATTTACTATTTGTTTTATATTTAAATTTTGTCATCTTTCCATGAATTGTATTACTAATCATTAAGGGAAAAAATAATACAAGAAAAAAATGAAGAAAAAATACAGGGAAAAAGTATTTTTTTTCCCAGGAGGAGTGTTTTCAGGGGATCTCTCATATACACACACACTTTTACAATACTATAAAAAATGTTGACGCAAACACTCCAGAGATCTGCGTGAATCATTTAGGTGACAATTTGTTTGTTCAAAAAATGAATAATTTTACCACAAAATGTGAGCAGTCTACATTCCTGCAAGACTGTTTTAAAAAAAAAAACTTACCAACCACACTGTTGTAGTCAACTAGGTCAAACCACATGACACCCACAGACAGCCAAGCCCCCAGCAAAGCCAGCACCAACAGCCAGCTAAAGAAAGAGTTTCCCTCTGTCTTTTTTTCACTCTTAATGGCTGCATTTCCACCTGGAGAGTCTGGGAAGACACACATACAGAATCAGATATGAGATACTCAAAACTACAGTCTCTGTCAGAAGCTATCATTCTAAGTTAAATGCAAACTAAATGTACACTGAAAAACTGAATTCAGAATTAGAATTAGAAACAGATTAGTTTTTCAAAAATGCTAGTTAAACAAATACAAAAAGCAATTATTTTAATGTAATATAACCAAAAAAAAAAAAAACACTAAAGTATCGATTCACCCAAAAATGAAAATTCTATTATCATTTTCTTACCCTCATGTCATTCCAAATCCATAGGACTTTTTTTCATATTCAGAACATTAATGATTTCCCTCACCCCATTTAAAAAAAAAAATGGTACTATGGTTTGATAAATATGTGAATATGTGCTGAACACTTATCTTCTCAATAACAAAATAAACACAACAAAAATGAGTGGTGAGAAAACAGCAGTTAAAGGGGTCATATGATGTTGCTAAAAAGAACATTATTTTGTGTATTTGGTGTAATGAAATGTGTTTATGCGGTTTAAGGTTCAAAAAACACATTATTTTCCACATACTGTACATTATTGTTTCTCCTCCATGCCCCGCCGTTCTGAAACGCGGCGATTTTTACAAAGCTCATCGGTCTGAAAAAGCAAGGTGTGCTGTGATTGGCCAGCAACGGTCCTCCATAAAATGTGCTGCACACATCTGGATATTTGGGTTAAACTGTTCTGGAACAGTGTTGTAAATAC
>NW_015664459.1:790284-795863 GCF_001515625.1 Sinocyclocheilus rhinocerous | reverse complement strand
GTTCTGGAACAGTGTTGTAAATACAACTTAACCACTTATTTCTAGTCGTGTCCTCTTTTGGAAGGCCAAACAAAGTAGTTTCGCTTTCACAATGAAACACACAGAGTCACACACGGCGGGCTTGAGTGAGCGGAGGCCGGCGTGCTTGAGTGAGGAACGACCGGCGGGCTTGAGAACGGCGCAGCAGGCAGATTCGACGAAGCAGCAACCACATGTGAAGTTACGCCTTTGCGTGAACATTTGGGTGGTGTTATGCAAATCTTCCCACATCGTGAAATAGACATGTGGGGGCTGGTTAGAAAGAGCAGTTTTAGGTATCCTATCAATGTGATCACACCAGTACAACCTGTTGAACATGCAGTAATTTTATCCCTTACAGGCTCATTTTCACTCCTGCCAAAATTTAAATATTGCGCTACCCTGATTAATGCTTGTTGGATGAAGACAGGAAAGTTCAGCTAAGCACAAGCAGTCAGCTTCAAAGCTCAAAACACATGTATGCTGTGCTATATCCAGCTGGACGCTATGTCATATTCACATGTAAAATTAGCGTTGCCTGGTTTTCTTTATTGGAGAAAATATGATCCTCAATATGCAAAGGTCATTTGATTAAGTGCACTGTTGGTTACAATGTTTACTTGCTTTTTATTCATGTTTTTGATCATTTTATTTTTGAAAAATAAAATGGGCGATGCTAATATGTTACTGAGCTGGGTGGATATTAGGGGTGGAACGGTTCGCGGAAAAAAAGCTAGGATCGCGGTTCAACTTAAATCTGACAACGCATCTGTAATATGGTTTGCTATAAATAACACGTAAAACAAACAGGGTTCATAATATATGTTTCTGTTGATGGATGCGCATTCTGGCATCCCAATACATTACAACAACAGCGAACTTCAATAAAGATGAATCTTTAATTTATACAGTCAAATATGCAATGCTGTTTTACATTTCATTACTTTATTCAATTTATGTACCTAAAAACTAATGTTAGAACTACCAAAAAAAACCTGAAAATCACTGTTTATTTTATTTGTATCTTTACTCTATTGTATTTATTTGTGATGTTCCTTGTAGTTAGATTATTCTTATTTTCTTTATTTTTATTTGACAGTATAGTTTTTTTCTAAACATAGCACATACCAAACCATACCAAAACCGTGATACAAACCGAACCGTGAGTAAGTTGAACCGTTCCACCCCTATATGTATATACACATATCTACCCATCTCTGTAACATATCAGCATCGTCCATTAAAAAAAAAACCTATATCGGTCCACCTTTAGTTTTATAGGTTTGGTACAACATGAGGGTGAGTACATGACATTGTTAATTTTTGAGTGAACTAACAAAACTAACAATTTAATATCATCTTGTTACATTTGTCACCCCTACTGGCACTATGGAGTTTTCAGTTTGGTAATAATAGCTCTTCTGGCATTGTGCACTTCTTATTCTATGAAAGTACCTGTAACGTCCTGAAATGAGGTCAAATGTTGAATGTAAAAAGCCACAGGGAATGGTTTACTCACAGAGGCAAATAACAAAGGGTTAAAAAATAACACGATCATATAACAGATTGTATTACACTTGACTGGCAAGGTCGTCTGTATGTTACATGCACATACAGACATGTGATCATACTCTTTAACGGGTCTAATTTTCAGTCCAAACTATGAATGGGGAGTGGCTACATATATGTAGGTGTGACCTCACGAGGTTGACAGGGCCAGTGTAATTAGTATCACAATGATTAGTCAGTCCAAAACACAACCAATTATCAAACTATCAAACATACATTTGTTAAATGAAAACAATTCAAATGTAAAAAATAATTACAAAAAGTTGTTACAACCAAAACGACAGTGGAATGTTATGAATGAACTACAAATGGCATGACATAAACAATTTAACAAGCTCACACTTTATGAAAAATGCAAAACACAAACACACAAAGAGATGAACTTTAGACTTCATGCTCAAACCAGCACTGAGGTCAACAACCCCATGTGAAACGTTACACTATATCTGACAGATATAGATTTAGCTCACACCACACCAGTAAAAGCACCAGCAAAAACAGCCCACGTCTAAACATGTCAGACTATACCTGTCATTTTGGCTCCATCTACACTGGTTTCACCCATGCTTGGAGGTTTCTAGTTTTTGCAAACTAAACTGCAAAAGAAAAGCAAAGCTTTTTCTGCTCACACGAAGTACATCTCACTGGTTTAGCTGCAACACGATATATGCACAGTGCCTCCTGGGTATTTTTAGAGCTGCTGTACACACACCCTCTTTTGGACCTCATATGGAGACAACAGTTATAGCTAACACACACATACTAACACAATTGACCCTCCACTGAGCCCGCCTCCCTACGTTACCGTTTCATAAAAAAATAAAATAAAAAAGCCCAGACCAAGCTGTAACTCTTATTAGATTTTTTTTTTATGTTAAAATAATTAAAAAACATCATGACAGCACCAAAATATAACCAGGCTAAATCTTCTATGGCACATTCTGTTCATGTAAAAATAATGTAAGGTAAGATGGGAGAAGACCCTTAAAATAATGTGTATTTACTGTAAAATAAGATAAGATAAGAGTTGAAAATGTACAGAATGATGATGATGATGATGATGATGATGATGATGCATAGCACAAAATGTACATGAATTAAAATTTTACATTTTACTATTTTTACCTGGGGCAAGACGATGTTAACATTTGAATAATGCAAGAATAGAGAACGTACCTTATTTTATATAAGACATAAATGTTAATGAATAAAAAAAAAATCTATTAAATTTTTTTTTTATACATTCTAACAGTGAAAGCACAGACCTAACAAAACCAAATAATGTAATGTATGTATTACATTAACTTTGAGATTCGTTAAACCTGACTTTTAAAGGGATCATGACATTATTTCTTTAAATAATTTTAAAATGTTACTCAAGGTTCACTTAACTGTTAATAAAGTTTAAAAACATTAAAGGGGTGGTTGATTGTGATTTCACTTTTTAAACTTTAGTTAGTGTGTAATGTTGCTGTTTGAGCATAAACAATATCTGCAAAGTTATGAAGCTGAAAGTTCAATGCAAACAGAGATATTGTCTTTTAAAATTATGGCAGTTTAATGCCTACAGTTACGGCTGGTAGGGACTACAATGAGCTACTTCCCGGGTTGGTGACATCACAAAAACTGCAATTTACATAAACCCCACCCACCGGGGAACATACAACAAAGGGGGCGAGGCCATGTTGCGCTGCTTTAGATATGAGGAAGATATGTTGCCATGCAATTTTATTTAACTTGACATGTATGCAGCAACACACCAATTTGAAGTATTTAGAAGACCGAGTATTTATAGATTTTTTTTTTTTTTTTTTGCTGTTTATATTCTCTAGGATGTATATTAGTGTAGTGTAAGTTGTGTTCAGAAGTGTTTAGTACAAGTCATGGGTGAAATGAGTGACTAAGACTTCTGAAAAGGCAAATCATGTAAGCCCGTTTAGCAGTCTGTAACCTTAACAGTTAAATCATTTGGTGTTAAATCACTAATGCCAAAATGTGAAAAAGATAGTGTCATCATCATAAACTTGGACATTTGGAGCATTAAGATGAACATCTGCCCTGGCTAGGTCACCTGGCTTAAAGGGATAGTTCACTCAAAAATGAAAATTCTGTCATTAATTACTCACCCTCAATTCATTCCAAACCCGTAAGACCTTCATTCATCTTAGGAATTTTTTTTAACTCATCCGTTTAAATTATATTAAGCCTTAAAGTTCTGCATAATTAAGGGCGTGGCCACTTGAGTGACAGGTGGATTGCCGCTGCTGTCACCGCCGTCGAGCTAGGTGGACGTGGTTTCAGCAACCAGCTCCCGCCTCTTTGCCCATTTTCGATTATCCAGGAGACGGCCGGCTCCACCTACTTTGAGCTTCAAAAACGCTTTTCAGAAACCTACGGGTGACGTCACGGACACTACGTCCATGTTTTTATACAGTCTATGGTCGTGATACTCTCCAAAATGGTTTTAAGTACTCGCAAGACTTAAAAACACATGCGAATACTGAATGTAACTTTTGTGATAGTGCATCCGGTCAGTGACCGTCAAATGTCCCTGAGCTCGGTTGGACTCGGAAATATTTTTCGAGTCCTAAAGGCTCGAGTCCGAGTAAAAATGCATCAGAGTCCGTGACAAGTCAAAGTCCGCTAAAAGTTGTACTCGAGATTGTACTTGAGATTTTTACTTCTGGAATCCAACTGTTTGAAAAAAAATTTTTTTATTTTTTTTTACAAAGATCAGATTTTCTACTTCTAAATTTCATGATTAATTCATTGTGTTACTTGCCGTTTCTTTGTAATTGTTTGTGAAATTTACTTAATTTATTTCTATGCCATTTTTAGTGCACAAAAAGAAACTGATATTACTTAAGAAAATAATTAATAATAATAAACAATCATTATTTTGGCAGTTTTAATTGGTGCAATAAATTCTACTTCAAGTACTGATGCGTTCACATTATCGCATCCAGAATCTTATAGATGCATATTTTGGACACTAAAAAACATTAAATACTTAAATTAACTTTATTGGATCTTTTATATGATTATTTTGGCCCACCCCTGTTTAGAGACACTTTATGAAATATACAAACTATAAGTGTTGTTTAAAGTTGTTCAGAGTTTAGTTTGACCCCTCAAACACACTTGTATTTTCATGGCAGTCTGCAGTTTCCCTAATTTATGATGGCAAACAAACCCTCCCAAGGGTCCTGCCAAAGGGTTTTCTAGGAATAAGGCGTTCTGGGAATAAGGGTGCAGTCCATTGCTGACAATTCATGGAGACATTAGATATACTCTGATATGGCACAGCTTTTCAGGGCTTTATGTTCAGCCTCTTTATGTTAGTGTAAATCAAGGTGAGATAACTTAATTTAGTTACACAATAGGTCATATTTACAGCTTTGCAGGTAACGAGAGTGTCCAGATGGTTTCGGTATCAGTGTTTAAAAATGCTTTTAAGATTTCCCTTTGAAGAATGGAAAACAGAAAAAAATTTAATGTAAAAAATATTCTGTTTTTGTTCCATTTTTATAAGGATAATGTAATTTGTGATGGAGAAAAATGGATTAAATAAAAACATGTGAAATACATTAATCTTTCTTCTTTCACAGGGCGATTCAGGCGGTCCTCTCATTTGTGATGGGACTTTAGAAGGCATTGTGTCTTGGGGAATCGGCTGTGCTCTTCCGTACTATCCTGGCGTCTACACAAAAGTGAGAAACTACAGCCGCTGGATCGACTGGATTATCAGCTCTGACAGCTGAAATATAGGTTCAACTGAATGTGGGAGGGCTTTCCTTCAATCAGAATTAAGGAAAAGGTGTAATTTGGCAATAAATCCTACTTCAAGTACTGATGCTTTCACATTATTGCTTCCAGAGAATCGATAATTATAGATTAACATGCATATTTTGGACTCTAAAAGCATTAAATACTTACATTAACTTTATTGTATTTTTTATCTTATGTCCAAGCCTATTTTCACTATATATATA
>NW_015664459.1:773065-788992 GCF_001515625.1 Sinocyclocheilus rhinocerous | reverse complement strand
GTACAGGGACAACGCACAACAACAGTGTTGTGCCAGAGTTAGCTATAAAGCTAATTTGCATCTGCAGTCCCTGGGCAGGATGTTGTTACAAAATTACAAAATTCAGTTACAAACTATACAATACATACAACACATATAATATCACTCCATTAAATTAAAAAGTCAAGTCAATTAGCACATATTTGATTTTCCTTAAGCCATACTTTAAGCGTAGTTTTAAAAATACACTTTGTGTACCATTATGGAGAGTATCACGACGCATGCGCGAACTTCCGCTTCATATAAACAATGCATGCACGTGCTGACGCATGTCCGTGTTGACATAAGCAGCGGCGCAATGCGCATGCGTTGTTTACATGAATCGGAAGTGCGCGCATACGTCGTGATACTCTCCAAAATGGAGGCAAGCCACAGCAGACTGGATGAGGAGGAGAAGAACTGTTGAACAAAGTTGTTATTTTTGTTTTCTTTGCGCACAAAAAGCATTCTTGTAGCTTCGTAAAATTACGGTTGAACTACTGATGTCACATGGACTACTTTACTGATGTCCTTACTACGTTTCTGGACCTTGATCGTGGTAGTACCCTTGCTGTCTATGGGAGGGTCAAAGAGCTCTCGGAATGTATCAAAAATATCTTAATTTGTGTTCTGAAGATAAACGAAGGTCTTACGGGTTTGGAACGATTTGAGGGTTAGTAATTAATGACAGAATTTTCATTTTTGGGTAAACTATCCCTTTAAATATTATCAAACAACTGGGGGAAGCTTTTGAAAATAAGAGTGAGAAGCTGTTTCCTTCCTTTAATGAGTCTTTTATTTGTAGACTCATTCTCTAGTTTAATCTATGGGATAATGCTGCATATATTTGTCTATGGCACATTATTGCACTATACAGTATTTTGTCATTTTTGTTTCTATCGTTAGATGTGTCCTTATTTCTTGTATTATGATGCTATCGAAGATACTGTGTTTCGTTTCTCCCTGAAGCCACTGGCAGATGTTTTTATAGACAATATTCAACTGGAGACTACTCAAAAGTTGTATGAATCTATTCAAAGAAGGTTAGAAGCTGTATTAAATTCAAACTGTGCTAAAACACCTTAATAATGACATATTGCCTGTTTAACAGGTGTTCACGTTATTTTGTCCAACCCCTGTGCATTTATGTGAAATTAATTCTTGAATGAGGAAAAAATGCAGAGTGGGACTTGATTTTGTTCATTCGGACTGTTGTCATTTGCCTCTGAGTGGGAGAGACTTGTGAAGAAAGAAGACCGAAACCTTCAAGCGATTCACTATGGAGTTGTGGTTAGAGAAAAACATGACAATGGAAGAAAACAGTGACTATTTAAAACAGCTATTTAAAACTTAATGTCATGGACATTTTATTGTACTTTACCTATTTCATTTCAAACAACTTTATTGTCATTATTGTGTTTTTGTCTAGTGGCATTACATTTGCCTAAACGTTTAGGCCCATTGTGCCTGACACACTCAGTATGTACAGCTCTCTCCTACTGATGATGTTGATCTGAAGTAGGTGTGTTAGATAAGAGACACACAAAATGTGCAGAGCGATGGGGCACCGGGACCGCAATTGAAAACCAGAAGCTGTTTTAGAAGCTATGTTTTATTTAAACAATGCTAGATGGCTGAAACGGCATCTTGTTTAAATGCCTGCAGTTTCATTAATGGCACAATTTCATTATTTTATGAAATGTTTTCACTTTTGCTTAAATTTTTTTTTTTACTTTTGCTTACTTTTTTTTCCTGTTGATCATATTATTATTATTATTTTAGGCCTACGTCATTCCTTCCAATCTAATGAAAATTTCATTCAAATCAAAATAAGGTTTTTCAGTCCAAATGAGTCAACAATGTGACACTAAAGGACTTTTTGGTTGCATGTAAACATAGTTAATGAACACGTACTGACAATAAATATACTTTTCCTTTTTTTCATGATAAATCAATCGGAGTCCAAGATACGTAAAACCCATTAGGAGCTTTGATTCCTCCTACTTGCCCTGTCCGCTTGGAGCCTGTTAGACTTCAACTCTGTCAGGATCTTTAAATCGGTAAAAATCACTGCAGAACATTTTAAACTCGTTATTAATAATGCATATGTCTAACTAACAAAATTTGCCACAAGGTTTTTTTTTTTTTTTTTTTTTAAAGGCCATGGTAAGATCGTATGGATATGTAATAAAGTAGTACAACAGAAGTACTTTGAAGTAACGTAAATGCCATGGTAGTGAATGATTACCACATTAAAGTATGGTACATATATTAAGTACCAATCAAATGCCATCGCTCTACTATAATGCTGTCACAGTTTCTGGTAAGAGAACTGCAATTCCGATAAGTTATACACAGTATCAGAAAGGGTGTGTATACTGCTTTCATCTTTGCAACCTTTGTCATTAAACATCCACCCCATTCTGTACGAAAAACATTCTCTCACTACTGCGCGGATGACACACTGAAATTGCTTGATCAAATGTAACACCTGAATTGTGACATTTAAATAATATTGCGTAATAAAAAGCATCTGAATCTATGTATTTGGGCCCACATGAACAATTTACTTGTATGAAACGAAATCTTAATTAACGTTACCTTTTCTGGCCTGGTTGCGAACCGTCTTCTTCTGCTTCATGATAACAGAGGGAAAAAGTTTGAAGAGGCTTGATAATGACTGGTTAATCTCACGATTTAAAAGTTCTGCATCTCTAATTGTGACTTGTGCAGAAGGCTCGTCTTCCTCTTCTTCGGGTCTAATAGCAGATTGGTGTCGTAAGCACATACCGCCACCTACTGTACATTGGGTTCTTCTTCTTCCGTGGGTTTAATGACGAGTTGCATTGGGCTCTTATCATCATGAAAATACTTTATGGGCGCTTCTCAAACGGAAGGCTGCATCTTATGAGGACGCATCAAGGCTAGAGTCATGCTCAGCATTAACGCTTGAATGAGACAGTCTAGTAAGTGTGGATGGATATGAAACAGAAATACCATTAAAATTATAATTTGAAGAATACTTATTAAAAATCTTAATATTAACTAGCCTTACAACCGAACAGTACAGACAACCGTATGTGGTTTCTCAGTGGTTTACATTTATGCACAGTTTAGCAGAATGATTAACTTACAACAACAACAACAACAACAACAAAAAGAAAACAATGCTTTATTTTCCAAAACCATTTTTTTTTTGTCTAAGGTTTGCAAGAAGGTTGCTCTTCAGGAGCAAGGTTGAAGATCCCTAGTGTAATGAATGCCTGATGAAACACTAGGGTCAGTTGTGGAAATTCCACTCGCCCAGTAGGAGTCAGTGCTGTATTTTTAGTGTCTTATGTTCATTTGTCATGTAGCTACGTGTGATATTATGCCTTGGCTTGCAACCTTTAAAATGTGGTTTGCTTTTATGTATTGAACACTAATTTAAATATATGACCAAGGCAGCATTATCTAGCTGGCTATTTTATATTTTGTCAGAATTGCAAGATGTTTCATGAAGACAGTTAAGACAGATTTTATAAGCATCAACAAACAAGTATTGCTTTTGACTGTATGCCACTGTTTAGCTATAAAATTATGAATTTATAACTGTCTTTGGAGTTATATTAAAACAGTAGAATTTATAATGACTATTACTATTATAATTACTATAGCAATTAAAAAAATCTAATTATTTTATAAATGTAACAATAGAATTATCTTATATTATTATTATTATTATTTATTTATTTATTTTTTACACTTATGGACAGAAAAATATGTTGCTAAAAATAAAATGCATAATTTTTTTTGGAACCAGTGAAAATAATAGATTTTTCAGTTGTAATTCACAGCCTGACACTGTCTAAAGAGGCTTTAGATGAACATGTAATAGCAAGATAGCAAAACAATGTGCTGCAAAGGTGTAGTCCTATCTGCAGAGACACCAAGAAAAAAAAAATCAAGTTTTGGTGAGGAAAGAAAACTACTGTTTTGTTTTAAGTATCAAACCACACAGGCCACACAAACATAAACAATGTAAAGAAGAACAACAAGAAGAATGCATGGGCACAAAACTGTACTGCAATTATAACTCTTAAACATAAAGTCGTCACATTATTAATCTCTGAATTCTGTACTGTTTTTATACAAAACTATATTCAGCAGTGCATAGTTTTTTTAATGGCTTTTAGAATGTAATTTTAACAGCATTATCATTATGACTGATTTACAGCATCAGCATGCTGTAATGCATGTTGATGATAATTCAGAATGCTTTTTGTGAGATATTATGTTGCGAGAAATTGAAATAAGCTTCAGGCTTAACAAAAAATATCTAAAGATGAAGGAGATGAATTAAAGGCATCACCCAACAATGAAAATTTGTCAACATTTACTCATCTGTATGTTGTTCCAAACCTTATTCTAAACCGAAGGAGATGCTAAGCAGAATATTCACACTACAGAATAAAATGAGGACATGAATGGGGACAGAGTACTTCAAGTCAAAAAAGCACTATGAATATGTCATAAAACTAAACCATATGACTTGTGTGCTGTAAGTCTTCTGAAGCTAAACAATAGCTTTGAATAAGAAAACATACTGATGCTTAAGTTGTTATTTGCTGAAAATCTCCGCTGCAGCTCCCTATTTGCATTCATGTATATATAATTATGAAGTGTGAAGACAAGTCACACCAACTTTGACATTAATGATGCCAAACTGCATAGGTCAGGGCTGTCCACACTCGGTTCTGGAGGGCCGGTGTCCTGCAGAGTTTAGCTCCAACCCTAATTAAACACACCTGAACCAGCTAATCAAGCTCTTTACTAGGCATAGAAACTTCCAGTCAGGTGTGTTGAGACAAGTTGGAGCTAAACTCTGCAGGACACCGGCCCTCCAGGACCGAGTTTGGACAGCCCTGGCATAGGTTGTTGCGTGTGTTATGATTGATCGTGATGAACCAGTTTTAATATGCAAAAGTGTGAATGACATTTGACAGCTATGGCAGAGGGGAGGATTAGTGAATTTAATCAGTGCATAATGACTTACATTCTAATGTGTTCCACACTATATTTGCCTTCATATGAGTTAGAACAGTGTTTCCCAACCGGGGTGCCGTGTAAAAAATAATTTTTTTATATTTTTTAAATTGCTAAAATGTTCAAAAAAGCATCTATTATATAATATCCATTTCTGATGTCGCCAATAATTAGAGATCCACCAAAATTTCGGCTGCCGCAAAATTACCCCACTGTAAAATTAAAAAAACACTGAGTGAGCAAAAATTTGTGAGATAGCTAGTTATAATGGTAATTAAATAATGTTTACATATGTATAAAAGCCTACATTAAAATCTGTCATATAAATTGGTCTCTTCATTAGAAATTGGCCTACTGATTGCCACCATTGATGGACAACATTTTTTAATATTATTAAAAATATCTGTATGACATTATATTCTGCAGTTCTTCCCTGTTGTACCGAATATCTATGCTTTCAAATTATGACATCGAAGTTAGAAATTCAAATATTGTGACAAAACTAATTTTGTAGGGTGCCACAAGTTTGTTAAAATTTCCAAAGGGTGCCGCGACTAAAAAAAGGTTGGGAAACACCGAGTTAGAATATAGCACAATAAGTTGAATAAATTACTTTACTTTCATGGTTTCCTTTACTTTTTAGGTTCAAAAGCATCCAACCCCACTTTCAGTGTAAGAAAAAGAGCAGTGTGAACATTTTGCATATGGCCTAACATTTTCTTTTGTGTGATACGTCAGAAAGGCATATGGGTTTGGAACAACATAAAGGTAAGTAAATGATTACAGAACTTGTCATTTTTGGGTACACTATTAATTTAAAGGAAAAACTGAAACAAATATCTCTCGTGTTATCCTTGCTTTGTCTTTCTTTGCCCGACAATAACCTCTTAAACGTACATAAACATACTTAAAATCACATGATTGTGGACACACAACTAAACTTGTGCTCCAAACAAAATGTGAGCCCTCCAAAAGCTGTGGCCAAATCATCCTCAGCTGTACAGTTTGATCCAAACGATCTCACACCTCAGGAATAGAATGGTCCATTAGTGACTTTACAATACTGCTGGACATCCTGCAGCGAGAATAATAATGTTAAGAATACATTTGTGAGACGCAATAAAAGAAGGGGAAAAAAAGATACTTTCAGTAAAGTTGCATGAATAGACTGCTGATTGACATTGGGTTTTGTCCGCCCGCGGTTTATTTTCCATACCTTTTCATCATGTGTTCAAAGATGACCACTGGCATCACAGTTACCGTGACAACTCCTCCGCTGGAATTAAGAATGTCTGTGATTTGGGAGTCCTAATCAAAGAGATGAAAAGAGAAGAAAATATCTTAAATTGAAATCAAGTGCTTTACAGGGCCATGTTGTGATTTAAGAGAGACAGCAAAAGAGAAAGAAGGAAATGCAAAATACTTATGTCATTTACCTTCAGTCCGATTATATTCTGACCATTGATCTCACAGATCTGATGATCAGTAAGGAGGCCGTTACGTGCAGCTGAGCTGTCTTTTACTATTGAGGTGATTCGACCCTTTTTAAAAAGAAAGCCGAGCTGCCTGTTCATGTCCTGGTGAAGAGTAACAAATCGCTCCAATGGCCTGCAAACAGTAATAGTATTTTCAGTGCTGGTTTATAATTGCATAATGAACATGTATTTGATAGTATACCAGGCAACATTTTTTGCATGTTTTTTTTTTTCTTTTCAATTTTCAAAATTTTGCCAGGGTGTCCTAAGCAGGCTTTCCTTTGCATTTTCTTGTATTGCATCCTTGAATCCTTTCCCATATATGTAATGGTATTTCAAAACCACCTGTCACAGAGATATGGACACAGACAGAGTGAACTCAACAGGGTTTATTGGCAGATGAGATTATACAAACACAAGTGTTGTAGTTCCTTGATAGAGGATGAAACTGGCCAGGACTGGTCGGTGGAGACCTTCCCCGGCCCATCTGCACTCTGAGGCTGAGGTTATATCTGAAAAAACTGGCCTGAAGGCCGATGGAACTCACACTTTCTCAACCCAGAAAGTGTTTGCAGAGTTTTTCCAGTACAAGAGTTACATGGTAGCAATTTTCGGAGCCTCATTCTTGGAGTAGCCAAGGATATCATCGATACAGATGATGATGATGAAGTAATGAAGATACTCCTGGAATGCCTCATTCATGAAGCCTTGGAACATGGAGGTAGAGTTGGCCAAGCCATACGTCATTATCCGATGTTCATAGTGGTCGGTGGGAGTGACAAATGCCGTCTTACACTTGTCTCCCTTGTGGATCTGAACGAGGTTGTAAGTGCTACATAGGTCCAGCTTGGTGAACACCAATACTCCTTGCAGCTGTTTCAGGATTGCCAGGACCAGGGGAAGACGATATCAGAATTTGATGGTGATGTCATTGAGGGTGCAGTAGTCAATGTATGGCCTCAAGCCAAACAGAGGAAAATGGAAGAGGCAGGGAAAGTTGAAGAGTGGATGTAACCCTGTTTGAGTTCCTTTACACACTCCTCCATGGGAGTCAGAGACTTCCTAGGATGATATCTGATGTTGAGCCCTCCAGAATCAGGAAGGTGATGGTTTCAGAGTGAAGGCATCCAATGTGCAGATTGATCAGAGCAGTGTGGTGATACAATAAAGGCAGTCTATGTACAATTTTCTGTTGTCATTTGGCCTGGGAGAGTCAGAAGGAATTCATCTCCTTAGGCTCCTCGAAAGGCTCTGGAGGGTGTGATGAGCATGCCATGGGCGGTGACTGCAGGGCTGGCAAGTTGGTGACTGCTTTGCGATGGGAGGCACAGATGAAACACAGTTGAATGAATTGCTCCAGCCCATAACATCATTGTGGGTGGTGAGATACAGCCAGAGAGAGGGCTCCAGTACCGGTTCAGAAGGTTCAGAAGTGCAGAGCATAGTCAGTTATAGAGAAATTTCCTTGACACAGACGGTACAGTTATTCAGATTGCCTGGCTGCGTGAGTAATTGGGTGACCGGGTCTGGTTTGTAGATGGTTCAACTGCAGAGTACTTCCAAAGAGCAGAGAGATGACAAACACAATTTTGTCTCAAATCATGGGAAAGCACTGTGACTGCATCTTTAACTGGAGCAAACAGTGAAGGAGAAAGTTACTGCAATCCTCTGTCACTCCCGATTAGGGCACTGGAGTGACCTGGCATAGAACTGTGGTGCAGCAAGGGAGATGGAGGTGAGGTAGATGAGAAAGTGGTCACATTTTGGCTTTAGAATGCAGTGGAGCAGCGGGAGTTTCACAAAGCTGCTGCAGAGAAAGACATTGTTGTGCACATAGTGATGATTGTCTGGTCTTCTATCATGGAGAGACGAGCGCAGACAGAGGAGTGATCTCAACAGGGTTTATTGAAAGGCATGAGAAGATACAGATGGTCGAAAAGGAGGAACACAAATCAACCAAAAACTTAACTGCCGGTAACAAAAGATGCTTTCACAAGTTTTTGAAAAGGGGCTTCTGAAATGTACCAGCTTTTTGGCGTGTTCCAATTTCCAATATTTGCAAAACAGCCTTTTTTTTTCACTTTAGAAATGTTGCTAAATGTTATATTTTTTGTAAAATTTTTGAAGTGTCAAAGTTTTGTCTGCATGACCTTTGAATATAGGGACAGAAATCTCTCAAGTTTAATTAAAAACAACTTATTCTGTGTTTTGAAGATGAATGAAAGCCTTATGGTTTTGGAGCGACATGAGGGTGAGTACTGATAAGTGAATCTTCATTTTTGAGAATCCCTTTAACGAAAGTGGTTTGTTGCAACTGCCTGATGAGCCATGACACTACAAACCTACTTCAGTGAAATACTAGCAATAAAGTTCTATTTTGTCAGAATATGAAGTTAATTGTGAATGGTTATGTCATCTAAAACAAACAAACAAATAAATAAAATCATATACAGTGTATATCTGTGTATTTTCTATAATTTTCTATTTGGATAAAAAGCCAAATTTTATTTTCTTTATTTATTAATATAAATGTTATTTCACATCCTGCCAGTGTTGTCCAACAAACAATGTGCATATTGAAGGCTATGAAAACAAATACACTAAATGTAAAAATTTAGGCTATTGCCTACATGTATATTGTGTAAAATATGTAATGTTTTTAAAAAAGTTTAAGTTAAAGTTAAAAATCACTAGATAAAAATGAAAATAAAAATAATTTTTTGTAGATTTACAAAACAGTTCCATTCTGTATGAATTATAAGCTTGTTTCCCCATGGGGACCTAAAAAATATCCCCACAAGGTCAAAATGTACTGGTATTACTATACTTATGGGGGCATTTGGTCTCCATAATGTATGGCAGCGGTTCTTAATCCTGGTCCTAGTCACCCCCCGCTCTGCACATTTTGTATGTTTCTTCTATCGCTTCAGAGGTTTTTTGTTCCATTCGACTGTAAGTGCCCTGTGAATTGGACATCACAGGATATTCCGCCATGATTCCAGTTCGAAAGGAGTGTATATGTTCCATTCAAAGGGCACTAAAGCGCACGGGACATGTCTATTATGCAAAACTCATGATTATGGTTAAATAACCCTTGACAGTTCTGTAGTAAGTTTTGTCTGTTTATGAAGATGTTTCAGGCACCGATGCAGCACAAATCCATGTTCTTAAGTAACACGCACACACACAAATATGTTAACTGGTAAGAGGAACACACATTCACTCATCTGAGCATAGTAATTATAGCATACATTTGATTTACCACATTACCAGGGGCATAGCAGCTATTTTAAATGTGGGGGAGACACAACTGTCAGGGCAACATGACCCTCATGGGCCAAACAAATTCATTATGTACATTTACTACTGAGGTGAGATAACTGCTAAAACTCCCTGTGGTAAGAGATATCTAGGACTTAATTTGTATTTTCCATCATTGAGCATTTTAATGAAATGCAGTTTATCTAACAGTAGTATTCAGGTAAAAATGCTATAACCATTCAATAATCAAATGTAAAACAGAACACTACATAGTCTTTACTGTATGAATAAAATATACATTAATCCTTATTAAAGCTACAAAAGTCATTCAGTCAAAAGCAATGAGTGACTTTCTCTTTTTCTTTTTTGTATGATTAACCCTTTAGGCGCCAGGGTTTTTTTGGAAAAATGCTGGATTTTGACATCAAGATTTCAAAAGCTTGTGGCTTGAAAGGGCTTAAAGATAGAGATCTAATGTAAATTAGAAAAATGTTGGGCATGACCGAAAGTTTATTTGGGGTGTAAATATATCTAATTTGCATATTATGACGTCATCAGGGGGCGGCCCTCCTCAATGTCATAATATTCAGGAAATAATAGATATTGAATTGATGTTTGAACTTATTTGCGTGTTTTTTTTTGTTGTCTTTTTATCCTCATTCCAAATGATCGGAAAAGAGGAAACCAACAATAAAACAGCTCACAAATCTCACAGCTTACCCGCACGCTATAGATCTGAACTGCTTCCGCATCAATGACACGATAGCTCACTTGCTTTGCTCTTTCCTCAAACACTTTGAATAGGAAGGTGACGTAATTTTGGTCTAGAATCGAAGTACTACATGTCTGCCATCTAGTGGTAGGGAATACAAATGAGATATTACACCATATTAGGAACTACAGTCTATTTGATTAAGTATGACGTCTTGTCGCAATTTTGCGACTTTGGCGCTAAGAGGGTTAACATTAACGACACCGGACATAAGGACATAATAAACCCACTACTGTCACTTTAAGACCTAATGTACTGATCCAAGATATTGATACTGAATCACAACTGTTTACGTTCACTTAAGACATAACCGACTGAATACCTGAATACTCACCCAGACTGACATTCTTTAATTTATTGTGTGTGTTTGACCATTAAAGCACAATAAGCCATGAAAAATACAACTCAGATCGGCAATCCTATGCTTTGGGAAGCTTTCAGTGTGTCAGACAGCACAAGTACCATACTGAGTTTTTTTTATTGCCTATATTGCTCAATACCTTTTATTTTCTCATTCATGAGTTTTGAATGGGCCCTGCGTTCCCCCTCTCGCGAGGAGGGATCAGGTAAGTGCTACACTTCACACCCAGACCCCGCCCTCTGCCGTCACAGGCGTGGCTGTCAAAGGCCCCGGGCCGGGTCCCTGTGTTCCACCTTGCTGCCCCACCGCGGGTACGTTGGTGGCTCCGTTGGTTCCATTGGCACGGTGGTCTCGGAAATCGCAGTCCAGCTGGCGAAGGGTGCGATAGAGCCGGACCCTCCAGCCGATATGAGGACGTGCCCAAGAAGAGCGGTGGGTTACGACCAATCTTGGACCTGCAAGTTTTGAATTACGCGCATCACAAGCTGCCGTTCAAAATGTTGACGCAGAAATGCATTTTCGAGTGCATACCTGCCCAAGACTGGTTTGCAGCGATCGACCTAAAGGACGCATACTTTCATGTCTCGATCCTCCTGTGACAAAGGCCATTCCTGCGTTTCGCCTTCAAGGGTCGGGCATATCAGTACAAGGTCCTGCCCTTCGAGCTGTCCCTGTCGCCCCTTGTCTTCAAAGTCGCGGAGGTGGCCATTGTTCCCTTGAGAGAACAGGGTGTTCGCATCTTGACGACTGGCTCATACTCGCACAGTCTCGTGATCAGTTGTGCACACACAGAGACGTGGTGCTCAGACACCTCAGCAAGTTGGGTCTTCGGGTCAAGTGGGAAAAGAGCAAACTCGTGCCAACACAGAGGATCTCTTTTCTCAGAATGGAGCTGGATTCAGTCAACCAGACAGCACGCCTTACCCAGGAACGTGCTCAGTCGGTGCTGAACTGCCTCAAGACTTTATCAGGCAGGACGGCGGTCCCACTGAAATTGTTTCAGAGGATTCTGGGGCATATGGCTGCAGCCGCTGCGGTAGTTCCGCTCGGTCTGCTCCATATGTGACCACTTCAGCACTGGCTCCATGGCCGAGTCCCGAGGTGGGCGTGGCTACGCGGCACTCACCGGGTTCAGATTACACCGGCCTGTTGCAGAACCTTTAGCCCGTGGTCGGATCCTTCATTCCTTCGGGCAGGAGTGCCCCTGGAACAGATATCCAAGCATGCGGTGGTTTTCACAGATGCCTCGGCCACCGGCTGGGGAGCCATGAATAACAGGCACGCAGTGTCAGGGGTGTGGACGGGTCCCCAACTGCGTTGGCATATCAATTGCATCGAGTTGCTGGCAGTGCACCTTGCCCTGAGCCGCCTCAGAGGGTGCCTTCGGGGCAGGGACGTACTGGTCCGCACGGATAATACTGCGACTGGTGCGTATATCAACCGGCAAGGCAGTTTACGCTCCCGTCGCATGTCGCAACTTGCCCGCCACATCCTCCTCTGGAGTCAGAAGCATCTGAGGTCCCTTTGTGCCATCCGCATCCAATCGAGCAGCACTTCCAGGTGGAGTGGAGACTCCACCCCCAGGCGGTTCAGTTGATCTTGAGACGGTTCGGAGATGCTCAGGTAGACCTGTTTGCATCTCCAGAAACCACCCACTGCCAGTTGTTCTACTCCCTAACCGAGGCAACGCTCGACATGGATGCACTGGCACACAGCTGGCCCCAGGGCCTGCGCAAATATGCGTTCCCCCCAGTGAGCCTACAAGACCTGCTCCTCATCCTCCCTGATCTTGCACAGCGTCTGTGCAAGATCAGGGAGGATGAGGAGCAGGTCTTGTTAGTGGCTCCATATTGGCCCAACAGGACCTGGTATCCGGAACTCATGCTCCTCACGACAGCCCCCCTCTGGCAGATTCCTCTGAGGAAGGATCTGCTTTCTCAGAGATGGGGCACCCTCTGGCACCCGCGTCCAGACCTGTGGAAACTCCATGTATGGTCCCTGGATGGGACACGGAGGTTCTAGGTGACCTACCCCAGAAGGTAGCGCTCACTATCACTTCAGCACAAGCACCGTCCATGAGGCGGGCCTATGCTTTGAAGTGGAACCTGTTAGTCAAATGGGGACCCCCGGAAATGTTCGATCAGTGCCGTGCTTTCCTTCTTGCAGCAATGGTTGGAGCGTAGGCTGTCCCCCTCCACCCTTAAGGTTTACATTGCTGCTATCTCCGCACACGGTGAGGAAACACGACCTGGTCGTCAGGTTCCTTAGGGGGGCCAGAAGGTTAAATCCTCCAAGGCCCCCCTCCTTACCCCCTTGGGATTTAGCATTGGTGCTAAGAGCCCTACAAACTGCTCCCTTCGAGCCTTTGGAGTCAGTCGAGTTGAAGTTTCTCTCCATGAAACCCTTACTCTTGACTGTATTGGCCTTGATTAAGAGGGTGCTGGACCTGCAGGTATTTTTGGTTGACGAATTGTGCCTTGAGTTTGGGCCGGCTGACTCCAGTGTAACACCGAGACCCCGGTCCTGCTATGTGCCCAAGGTTCCTACCACTCCCTTCAGGGACCAGGTGGTGAACCTGCAAGCGCTGCCCCTGGAGGAGGCAGACCCAGCCCTAGCTTTGCTCTGTCCTGTACGCGCACTGCGGCAGTACATGGATAGAACTCAGAGCTTTAGGTCCTCAGAGCAGCTCTTTGTCTGTTACGGAGGACAGCAGAAGGGGAAAGCTGTCTCCAAGCAGAGGATGGCCCACTGGATAGTGGATGCCATCACCTTGGCCTATGAGGCACAAGGTGTGCCCTGCCCGCTCAGGCTGCATGCTCACTCCACTAGGGTGTCGCATCGTCCTGGGCACTGGCTCGTGGTGCCTCACTAGCAGATATTTGTAGAGCTGTGGGCTGGGCGACTCCTAACACGTTTGCTAGGTCCTATAGCCTACGTGTCGAACCGGTTTCCTCCTGTGTTCTCACCTCAATCGGGTAGTGGCACTGAGAGGCCCAGTTCAGAGTCGGCTTGTGGCGTTCATAATGCCTAGTTCTTCAGAGAGCTCCCTAACCAGGCAATCCCTGTCAAGTCCTCCAACACTCCGGCGGCCGGACGTGGCGGAGCGTCCAGTGCCAGGCCTTTCATCCAATGAATTTCTGAAATCTGGTGTGAGGCTAGTGCCCACATGAGTGACCCTGTTGGGATCCCATAAGTGTATTTCCACAGTACAGTTACTAGGGCCGTGTTTCCCCTGGCAGGCTATGCTCTGCCGTCTCTAGATGATGCAGCCTGAGCCATCTCAGAGACTTCCATGTGCAATAGGACAGTTTTGGGTTACTCCACATGAGTAAATGTCACTCCACCCCCTCTGGGAGGAGGTGACTCTGCAGCGTGCCTCTTCCAAGTAGGAAGGGCACACTTTCCCAGTGTTATCCAAGTCCTACTGTTTGGGTTGCTTGAGGAACAGCAGTAGTCGACCTTCTCTGTGTAGAGCCCGTTCCTATCGTCTGACTTATAGGAAGGTTCAGGAGGCATACACAGGGCACTGGAGGGGGCAGCACCTGTGGCGCGTTGGTAGGGATTCCCAATTCGTCGGTCACCGATGTGACGTCGAGAGTGACTGACTGAAAGGGAACGTTTCAGTTACATTTGAAACCCTCGTTCCCTGAAGGAGGGAACGGAGACGTCACGTCCCTTCGCCACAGTTGCTGTACCGCCACTGAGATGCCGGGTCCCTGGCTCGGCTCCTCAGCGAAAACATGAAAGAATGCGGTGCACCTGCTGCATCTTATACCTGTGCGGGTGTGGCAGCCAGATGCGAATTCCACATGCCAATGTCCATTGGCTCGTTTAGTTACACTCGAAGTGGATTGGTCTCTCTTGCGAGATTCCCCAATCCGTCGGTCACCAACACGACATCTCCGTTCCCTCCTTCAGGGAACGAGGGTTACAAATGTAACCGAGATGTTATCTTTTGCTGTAATACTGTCAAAACCAAAAGGTTTACATATAGACTAAGTTGGTTATATCTAAAATGAAAGTAAACAGTTGAGAGAAAAATGGATACTTGCCTGTATTATTACATGAGTGCAGGTCTTAAAGGGACGGTACTAGACATGCTAACGACTCATTAAAGGGATAGTTCACCCTAAAATTTAATTTCCGTCATTATTTACTCACTCACATGTTGTCCCAAACCTGTATTAATTTCTTTCTTGTGCTGAACACAAAAGAAGATATTTTGAAAATTGTGGGTATCCAAACACATTTACTTGCCCACATTGACTTTGATAGCAGGAAAAAATTACTATGGAAGTCACTGGGGACCAGCAACTGTTTGATTACCCACATTCTTCAAAATAACATTTATGTTCAGCAGAAGAAAGAAACTCATTCAGGTTTAAAACAACTTTTGAGTGAGTAAATGATGGTATACAAATAAAACACTATGACAGCATTGACAGACAGATGACAGAATTTTTACTTTTGGGTGAAATATTCCTTTAAAGGGGTCATCGGACCCATTTTCCACAAGTTGATATTATTCATTAGGGTCTTAATGAAAAGTCTATAACATACTTTGGTTAAAATTTCTCAATGGTAGTGTAAAACAACACCCTTTTTACCTTGTCAAAACAGCTCTTTTCACAGCAAGCCGTTTCAGTGCATTTCCCTGCTAATGAGCTCTTCTATCCCTGCCCCTCTCCCTCCATGGGGGTGACCCGTGGTTCTCTGAGAGACTGTAAACTTTAGCCACACTCATCGTGAAACTTGCTAACTAGCACATTATTAGGAAAGGTGATTTGCAAAATTCATTAACTCACTTCTTCTGGAGGTGAAGCTGAATCATGAATGATTTGCGCGAACATAAACGCATTTAGGCAGATCAGGGGATGCATTCCCTTCAAAAACAAACATACTTCACTGCGTCTTCAGTGGCTCAGATGTCGGGAGTAAATGACAACTGCTATGTTCATTATTACATCCAACAACAAAACAACTCAGTCACTGAGGAGACATTCTTGTCTACAACG
>NW_015664459.1:761026-765638 GCF_001515625.1 Sinocyclocheilus rhinocerous | reverse complement strand
TTAGACAGCTTGCAAAATAGTAAAACCAACATGACAAAGAATGGTGATAAAATTGTGAATCGTGATATTTCTAAAAAAAAAAACGTGATATATTTTTGCCATACTGCCCACCCCTACATCAGCTACCGATGCAGTGAGTCGTTCCCTATTCAGGAGATCAGGGTTACATATGTAACCAAGATCTCTTTCAGAAAACTTAATAAACACAGACAGAAAAAAGACTGCTTTTTGGATGATTCTATTTCTGCATTCAAAAGTAGTTAAACTGTCAGAGCCGATGGTCTTGTGGGCAGCACCCTGACACATAACATGGTTGTGCTCCTGGCGACCTAAGTTCAAGTCCTGTTTTTTATGATTCATTTCCATCTTCCACATTATTTTCTATCAAATTTATACTTCACTCTGCCAAAAATAAAGTAGTTGGGCTGTCAGAGCCATAGCCTGATACTTTCACGTATCGTGTAACAGTGCTCGGAGCTTGAATTCTGACTCAAGGTCTTTTCTCATTCCCCTCTCTCCTGTTATTACTGTTGCTAAAATTCAGGCCTTGGCCAAACAATTAATTGGCTTATACAGTTTGACAAATTTAAATTCTTTTGACAACTCTTTTCATGAGTGTCTCTAATACCTACATACTGTTTAGTATTAACAATGGTTTACAACAATAGTTGCTGTACAGTTGTAAGGCTTAAACTACATACACACACCCTCCTGTGTCTGATCTCTTCATGAATAATTCATGACAACCTGATCCTCATAAATTAAACATCATTGTGCGGAGTATTTGAAACCTGCAAAAATGCTCTATGTATGATCTGATGTGTGTGTGCACGTGTGTGTACCTGTCTCGCACAGCCAAAGTGATCTTCTCTGGGTTGGCATTCTTAAGCTCCTTATGTGCATTATCATTACTCCAGCCGGCACATGATTTGCCATTGATCTGCAGAATCTGATCACCAAAGCGCAGCCCTGCCAGTGCTGCAGGAGTGTTAGCCTGCACTAATTGCACAAACACGCCCTGAAACACACATTTGGAAATGTTAATCAGAGATTACCCATTATACTTTTGGGGCGTAATGTTATGATATGAATGTGGATGTCATTCATTAAAACATAGAACACTTAGAAATTATTCAAATATCTAAATGTTTGATACATTTTTCAGCTAAAAACTGCAGACTATTGACATGTTGCAATAGATTCTCTCTTGTTGGATTGTTAGATTAATAAATTATATTAATTCAAGTTTAAAAGTTAAAGTATTTATAACATTAAATAAATACATTATCTATGACTTTGAGGCGGAGGCCAATCTTCCCATCCATGTCTTTGCACAGCACCACCTCCCGTACACCCTGTCGAATCTCTGCCCGCTTCACCCCCAGGTCACTTCCGGTTATGGGGGCTGCCGCCCAGCTCATTCCATGTGTGCAGACACTAAGAGCCTAAAAAGCATTGGGGAATATATAATACTGCAAAAAATATTTAGTCAAATTACCCAAAATATACTTCATGTGGTAACATCTCAATAAATTGGTTTTATTCAAGTTAAATATATTATTTTAAGTGACTGTAATCAAGATGACATTAAGTTATACCAATGAAAGTAATTTTCAAAGATAAAGTAAGGTAAAAACAGTTTCCTAAGGGTGCAGTATGTAATATTGAGAGCTAGCAGTTGAAATGGGTACTGCAGTCCAAATTCAAAATATTGGAGTCGTTTGTCAGGCTCCTCTTCAGACTCAATGCTCACACGGGTTGCCAGATTAGGACACACAAGAGGAATGAGCACAACTGACAATGGAAGGCAACGAGTCTTATAATGTAAGTTGTTGAGTTGATTTATCTGCGTTTTATTATTCCTCTTGTTATAGAGCTTTTTAGATGGATGCCGAGGCTTTTTAGGTTGGGTAGAATCTTTGATCTCTGACCCAGTTCATTTGTTATCTCCCATGGCTGCAATACGCTGTGTTTTGCACTAACTGGAAACCCGGGGTGTCAAAATACTATTGGGTAAATTGGCAGTGGGCGGAATCACAAAGAGCAAAACAAAAAACAGACATTCTGACACGGAACACACTTTTCAAAAGTAGAATAACTGCCTGTAGCATTGTTTTCAGAGAAACTAGTATGTGAACTTTTTTTAAATTTTAACTATGTTGTGTTATGCTTTTAAAATTGAATATAAGATAATATACTGTAATATATGTATGTAATATACTGCCATTCTGGTGTGCTCCTCTCTTTCCCTGGTCCTTTTGGTTTTGTAACGTGGGGTTTGGGTTTTGTTTCTTGTTTAGGTTTTCTGGTCTTTTATTTTGATATTTTGCCTTTTTTCATGTTCCTGTCACGTGTTTCTTGCCCCTCATGTGATTATGTCATGTGCTACTCTTGTCTGTGTGCCATTTTGTGATTGGTTGCTTTAGTCATGTGCCTTGTTTCCCATTGGTTGGTTTGTGTCATGTGACCTTTATTGTTTGGCATTTATAGCCCTCATGTTGCCAATAGGCTTATTCGAGATTAACTACACTAGCCTGCCACCAGCTGGCGAGAGCAGCCGAATTAAAAGCGGATCTTTGCGGCGCCGCATGAAGTTGAACAAGCCTATTGTCTCTTGTCGAGTATTGAACGTATTAAGGCTGGGACACACCAAGCCGAAAGCCGACGGAGTTGTTGCCTCACGTCGGCAGCTTCGGACCAAAAAGCTGTGCTCGAAAGGCCGGGACACACCAAACCAGCTTCAAAGAACTAGCGGCGATGAAAGCCGACGGTGTTGTCGCCTCACGTCGGCAGCGTCGGACCAAAAAGCTGCGCTTGAACACATCGCACAGACTACAGCCGACGGCAAACTAACACGTGCATTCTGCACATGCGTGAGAGGAATTAACTGTCTATATCAGCAGCTATCAATAGTATATATATTCGTCATTCAAAATGAAAAACCGAAACAAAGATATACGAAATGTAAACAAAGCAGCGCTTGCTTTCCATTTTGAACGTTGATAACTTTAATCATTTTAAGCGGCTCATATTGTTATTTGTAATCATACATAGATACAGCACAGTATCTGATTCTTACCTATCTCTTCAGATTTTGCATCATAGTAAGGCTCAGGTTCTGGAAGAGGTAAAGCCTTTAATGGGCTCGCAGTAGGGGTGTTCTGTGCCTACATAAAATGGGGGGTTGTGGGGGCGGTGGGTTAGCATTTTGGATAGATAGATATATAGTTTTAAATACACACATACACATACATACATACATACATACACACATAAATAAATCAATGTCCAACCTTCATGAACTTATCCACCTTCATGTCTTCTAGAGATGGATACAGTGACATGGTTATTATTCTGTTTCGAGCACACTGGATGAATTTCCTGAAGAAATGTTAATGTTTTAGTTATTGTAACAATAGAAATACAATTTACTATTTAAAAACATAAAACACGTCATAGAAAGGTAGTCCAGACAATTATTATTATTATTATTATTATTATTATTACTAGACTTAAAACGCATCTTTATTCTATGTCCTTTCCTGATTTTTAATTTATGGATTAGTGTTGTTATCTTGGATTTTAATTTATATTTTATTTTATACTTTACTGTATTTTATGATTGTTTTGTACAGCATTTTGGTCAGTGTAAGCTGAATTTAAATGTGCTCTATAAATAAAATTTACTTACTTACTACTACTACTATTATTATTATTATTATTATTATTATATTTTTTTGTAATTATTTTTTTTAAACATTTCCTTATTTCCACATTTCCATGTGTAATTTTCGCTTTATAAAGATACTAAATGACAACAAATATAGGCTATTAGGCTACTGCTCGTTCGCGCAAGAAGGTTTGTTGCTTGAATGTACAGGTTGCGCGTTATATAGAATAAAAGACAGAGCAATTTAAGAGATTATATAGAAATAATTAATAGTTATACATAATAGCTGTGACTGTGACAAGTCAACGTTAGCTCGTTTTCTGACGCTTTGTAAGAATGCGGCCAGGATGATGCGCACTCACCTTGAGGCTGCAGAAGTCTAGTCGCACCAATAAGTATTATATGGCTTCAGTGCTCGTCGGTCCGGTTTATTCGATAGTAAACGTATGACAGCTGATTTAGTTAGAGGTAATGAATGTAATGTCATCGGGTGTGCTGGATGAGGGAAATACAGCCTACTCGAACGCCTGTCAGCACATCTCCTCTGAGTGAGCGCCCTCGTTCGACCAAAATAGCTATGCTTGCTCGCAGTACATGAAAACGCGAGGGGAAAAAAGCATTGGCCTGTGCTTTTCTGCTTTTCTGCTGGACTGCAACAGTTTTAAATGATACAATTTTTGATAATAATAATAATAATAATAATAATAATAGGCAACGTAAGTAAGTAAATTTTATTTATAGAGCACATTTAAATTCAGCTTACACTGACCAAAATGCTGTACAAAACAATCATAAAATACAGTAAAGTATGAAATAAAATATAAATTAAAATCCAAGATAACAACACTAATCCATAAATTAAAAATCTGGAAAGGACATAGAATAAAGATGCGTTTTAAGTCTAGTAATAATAATAATAATAATAATAATAATAATAATAAT
>NW_015664459.1:752435-758862 GCF_001515625.1 Sinocyclocheilus rhinocerous | reverse complement strand
ACTTGACTTGACTTGACATCCTGCCATCATCCCCGCACTTTTGCCTCTCACCATCCCTACGCCATCTCCTTGTCCACCTCCAAAACCCCCTCCATCCCTCCCTATTCTGTTGCTTGAACTTTATCATCTTCAGTCTTTGCACGCACACACAGCTATTCACTTATGCACTTTGTTTTTCAGTCTTTTTTATGTATTTTTTTTCTTCAGAAAATTGCATTGTAATTTTTATTTATTCATTGATGTAAAATTCTGTACTTTTTAGTAAGGCCGGTATAACTGAAATGTTCTACAAATGGAAAAGATAGCTCTGCCATAGCATTTCAGTCTTTTTTTATTTATGTTTTTTTTATAATGTATTAAAATGTACTTGAGTATGTTTGTAGTAATACAAATATACTATAAACATACTTGTATTTCAAGTGCATTTTTAATACATTTAATAGTATGTTTTGTTTTGTTTTTCACCAAAGTATATATGCTGCTGTTCTTTTTTTAGTGTACTTTATGAATATTTGTAATGTACACAACGATATATAATACATTAAAGTTTTCTAGATATCAAAGTGTACGTGTGTGTATATACTGAAAAAAGCAGCTTTATAATATACTAGTAGTGTAATGCTAATGCATTTCCAATGAGCTGAAATACAATTGAAATGTACTTGAAGTACATTAAAACGATGCTTCAAATATACTCTAACTGTAGTTCATGAAGTATTAAAAGGACATTTTAAATGTATTTTAAGAAATACACTTAAATTGCACTAAATATACTTAAAGTGGTTCAATTTTAACACAATTTCAATATATTAAATATATTACAAATAGATTAAAATCCAACTTAAACATATCTTGAAATACACTTAATATACTTAAAGTTGTTTCAAAATAATACATTTAATATGCACTTAGTATAGTATAATTTAAATATAGTAAGTATGTCTGAAAAAGCACAATTTAAATATATTTCTTTTTCACCTGGGTTGATGATGGCACACTGTTAAAAAAAATATTTTAATGTGAAGTTAAAGTATATTCCGAGTTACACTTTTCACAGTAGGATTTCTCTTGGATCTAACTGCACTCAGAAATTTATTGTAAACAAACAGCATCATACTGTGTTTCTAGCTTGTCATTATTTTGACAAATGTTTTCATTTATCATACTTCTGACACGACTAGATCAGAAATTTGAATATAAATGTGCAATGTCAGAGCCCTAAACAAATGGGATCATCAATCACCATTATGGTGACTTCAAACCAATTACAGTAATAAACAAATACATTTCTCACAGTGGCACAGTTAAAGACAACTTTATAATGTGAATTTACAGTAAAACAAGAACAGTAAATGTCCATTCACAGTCATTTTATTTCACAGTAAATTTCTTACACTTTTTGAACCTGTAATTTCCTGGCAATTTTTAGATTTTTGGCTTTATTTGACTTTATTATTATAGGCCAATGTAGAGTGCTACGTTTTCATTGATTTCAGTCCATCATACAAAGTCAAATCATCATTTACCATATAGAAACTAGATAGACTGCCATTTCACTTGTCCTATAGGCAAAGGTCTTCATGTTCCTTCTTGCATCTTATACTTTCCATCTACTTCCATTTCCTATCTTAACTGTTCTGTGGTGGTGTTGGTTTTCCTTCTGTATCTGAGAAGGACATCTCGTGATGGTGGCAGTATACCCAGGCCTGCACGAGTATTGTCTGGAACCAGAGTGGCATCAGAGTCACTGAGCTGTAGGTCATAATGCCACAGTGTCAGTGCGAGGAACTGTTTAATCTCATTTACTGCAAAAAAACGGCCAGGGCACTCGCTAGCACCAGAACCAAACGGCAACAAGAAATGCTTTAACCGTCGCTCATTTTTGAAGAAATTACTCTTTCGTTGATCTTTTTCATCCAGGAAGCGGTTATATTTGAACTCCTGGGAAACAGAGGAACATTTTATTTACTGTACATGGCTGTCTGTGTTTAAAAAGTCATTGTGATGCCTAAAACATTACAGTATCAAAGTTACTACTATGTAAGTACATTAAATGCATTGAGTGACATATTTTATAACAATTACATGCTATATTGGAATTGTGCATTGGGAACATCTGCAATCTTTGTAATCTTGTATACATTTAAGTGCAAGCTACATACATACTACCATACTTCCATACAATAAACATAATTAACATAATTAAATTCTAAATATTATAAATATCCTACAGATGGAAATGATCTAAAACCTGTCTAATTTGTATAAGCTCGTGGTTTGGGAGAGCTCATTGGTTAATAAAAAATAATTGACAATGAGTTTGAACACATACTGTAGGATTGGGGTAGATTTCAGGATCCAAGTGTATAAGTTGGGGGTAAAGAGCAATGTAATCTCCTTTTCTCACATCAGCTGTCTGACCTGAATCCAGTGTCAGCGTAAAGTCATCACTGGCAACACGTATCATAATGGAGGCACTAGACAGGCGAAGCGCTTCTTCAATAATACTTTCTGGAAAAAACAAAAAAAACAAAAAAGTATTTAACTTAGATACCACTTTAACATTTAATAAAAAAAATAATATTACTAATATTACTAATTATCAAAATATCACCTAAGCAGTATCATACAAGAAAGAATGTTGTGGAAAAATACAAACAAATACAAAATTCTTGATGCCGTTGGTCTGGATATCTGCATGGCTGTAGTCTTGCAATGTATCAAAAGTTGGTTGCTTCACCATTTTAATTGTCCTATTTGTAGTGAGTGATTACCTGTATGTATTGGTATTGAAAAAACACCATTTTTATTTTTATTTTACAGTACTTGTTTATTTTATATTTATTTATTTTTGTTTTTTATTTATTATTTTTAATTGGGGCTAAAATGAGTGAGAAAGTGCAATTTTGTAAAATCCCCCTCTCGTTCAGGTAATAATCTAGTGGGGGACCGGATAGGAGCCTGAAATGTTCACAAATATTAGTCCTCTATGGTATCTACTGTAAAAAAAAAAAAAAAAAGCATGAATTAAAGACTCAGCTGGTTAATGAGCTAGTAGAATTCTGGGGATAAGCCTACTGTATTCTTGGATTTGAGGAATTACCATAAATGAACAATAATTATGTTTACAGTTGACATACAATAAACTAATGCTTGCCAATGTTGTCTAAAACAGTGGTTCTGAACTGGTCCCATTTTGGAGGCCAACTTCCAAGGGGGAAGGGGGAACTTCTCATTCGTTTTCTCTTGCAGCAATCAATCAATCAATCAATCAATCAATCTGTTCACGTGTTACAGTGCAATAATCCACCGAGTGGTACGGTTCAGTACAGTACAGTACGCGATTATTTCCATTTCCATTATCAGAAGTTGTGAACGGTACCAAAAAAGCGAACCGTACCATACTACTTTTTTGGTACCCTTCCGTTGGTGTACCTAGCACAGCAAAAGGTACTAAAAGGGTGGAGCTAGACTCACTGCAGAATGTTGATTGGTTGACTAGAATCGTCACTTGCGCATGCTATAAGCGTCTCCTTCACTCGTTCCGCCATGCTGTTCATGCGTGTTGGGCTTATTTACATCAGAGTGAACAAACACACAAAAAATATATAATAGTGTATTTTATAATTTTATATTTTTACACAGACTATAGCCGTTTCTCAATATGCATTCTTGTCTGTACTTGTGTTCTTGTGAAACATCAAAACCCGCATAATTTTCAAAATATTACAGTTATTGTGTCATGAAATGTAGTTTTAAGAGTTTTTCAGGTGAGAATGTGATTCATTTCCATCTTCCACATTATTTTCTATCAAATTTATACTTCACTCTGCCAAAAATAAAGTAGTTGGGCTGTCAGAGCCATAGCCTGATACTTTCACGTATCGTGTAACAGTGCTCGGAGCTTGAATTCTGACTCAAGGTCTTTTCTCATTCCCCTCTCTCCTGTTATTACTGTTGCTAAAATTCAGGCCTTGGCCAAACAATTAATTGGCTTATACAGTTTGACAAATTAAAATTCTTTTGACAACTCTTTTCATGAGTATCTCTAATACCTACATACTTTTTAGTATTAACAATGGTTTACAACAATAGTTGCTGTACAGTTGTAAGGCTTAAACTACATACACACACCCTCCTGTGTCTGATCTCTTCATGAATAATTCATGACAACCTGATCCTCATAAATTAAACATCATTGTGCGGAGTATTTGAAACCTGCAAAAATGCTCTATGTATGATGTGATGTGTGTGTGCATGTGTGTGTACCTGTCTCGCACAGCCAAAGTGATCTTCTCTGGGTTGGCATTCTTAAGCTCCTTATGTGCATTATCACTACTCCAGCCGGCACATGATTTGCCATTGATCTGCAGAATCTGATCACCAAAGCGCAGCCCTGCCAGTGCTGCAGGAGTGTTAGCCTGCACTAATTGCACAAACGCCCTGAAACACACATTTGGAAATGTTAATCAGAGATTACCCATTATACTTTTGGGGTGTAATGTTATGATGTGAATGTGGATGTCATTCATTAAAACATAGAACACTTAGAAATTATTCAAATATCTAAATATTTGATACATTTTTCAGCTAAAAACTGCAGACTATTGACATGTTGCAATAGATTCTCTCTAGTTGGATTGTTAGATTAATAAATCATATTAATTCAAGTTTAAAAGTTAAAGTATTTATAACATTAAATAAATACATTATCTATGACTTTGAGGCGGAGGCCAATCTTCCCATCCATGTTTTTGCACAACACCACCTCCCGTACACCCTGTCGAATCTCTGCCCGCTTCACCCCCAGGTCACTTTCGGTTATGGGGGCTGCCGCCCAGCTCATTCCATGTGTGCAGACACTAAGAGCCTAAAAAGCATTTGGGAATATATAATACTGCAAAAAATATTTAGTCAAATTACCCAAAATATACTTAATGCGGTAACAACTCAATTAATTGGTTTCATTCAAGTTAAATATATTATTTTAAGTGACTGTACTCAAGATGACATTAAGTTATACCAATGAAAGTAATTTTCAAAGATAAAGTAAGGTAAAAACAGTTTCCTAAGGGTGCAGTATGTAATATTGAGAGCTAGCAGTTGAAATGGGTACTGCAGTCCAAATTCAAAATATTGGAGTCGTTTGTCAGGCTCCTCTTCAGACTCAATGCTCACACGGGTTGCCAGATTAGGACACACAAGAGGAATGAGCACAACTGACAATGGAAGGCAACGAGTCTTATAATGTAAGTTGTTGAGTTGATTTATCTGCGTTTTATTATTCCTCTTGTTATAGAGCTTTTTAGATGGATGCCGAGGATTTTTAGGTTGGGTAGAATCTCTGATCTCTGACCCAGTTCATTTGTTATCTCCCATGGCTGCAATACGCTGTGTTTTGCACCAACTGGAAACCCGGGGTGTCGAAATACTATTGGGTAAATTGGCAGTGGGCGGAATCACAAAGAGCAAAACAAAAAACAGACATTCTGACACGGAACACACTTTTCAAAAGTAGAATAACTGCCTGTAGCATTGTTTTCAGAGAAACTAGTATGTGAACTTTTTTTAAATTCTATCTATGTTGTGTTATGCTTTTAAAATTGAATATAAGATAATATACTGTAATATATGTATGTAATATACTGCCATTCTGGTGTGCTCCTCTCTTTCCCTGGTCCTTTTGGTTTTGTAACGTGGGGTTTGGGTTTTGTTTCTTGTTTAGGTTTTCTGGTCTTTTATTTTGATATTTTGCCTTTTTTCATGTTCCTGTCACGTGTTTCTTGCCCCTCATGTGATCATGTCATGTGCTACTCTTGTCTGTGTGCCATTTTGTGATTGGTTGCTTTAGTCATGTGCCTTGTTTCCCATTGGTTGGTTTGTGTCATGTGACCTTTATTGTTTGGCATTTATAGCCCTCATGTTGCCAATAGGCTTATTCGAGATTAACTACACTAGCCTGCCACCAGCTGGCGAGAGCAGCCGAATTAAAAGCGGATCTTTGCGGCGCCGCATGAAGTTGAACAAGCCTATTGTCTCTTGTCGAGTATTGAACGTATTAAGGCTGGGACACACCAAGCCGAAAGCCGACAGAGTTGTTGCCTCACGTCGGCAGCGTCGGACCAAAAAGCTGTGCTCGAAAGGCCGGGACACACCAAGCCGGCTTCAAAGAACTAGCGGCGATGAAAGCCGACGGTGTTGTCGCCTCACGTCGGCAGCGTCGGACCAAAAAGCTGCGCTTGAACACACCGCACAGACTACAGCCGACGGCAAACTAACACGTGCATTCTGCACATGCGTGAGAGGAATTAACTGTCTATATCAGCAGCTATCAATAGTATATATTCATCATTCAAAAGGAGAAACCGAAACAAAAATACACGAGATAAACGCAGATATACGAAACGTAAACAAAGCAGCGCTTGCT
>NW_015664459.1:749964-752425 GCF_001515625.1 Sinocyclocheilus rhinocerous | reverse complement strand
ATGCGTGAGAGGAATAAACTGGCTATATCAGCAGCTATCAATAGTATATATATTTGTCATTCAAAATGAAAAACCGAAACAAAGATATACGAGATAAACGCAGATATACGAAACGTAAACAAAGCAGCGCTTGCTTTCCATTTTGAACGTTGATAACTTTAATCATTTTAAGCGGCTCATATTGTTATGAAAACATTTAAGTGTGATGTGTCTTCTGTTTTCTAGGACTCTTAGTTTGAGGTTTTCTTGGATTCTTAAGTTTTTTTTTTTTTCATTGTGGTATATTTACATTTCTGTTGCTTTTTTCCTGTTTCCTTGGTTACCGAATCATGTTCACCTGAATATAGTTTCGTTCCTTATTTTATTTTGTGAATATACACCCTCTGTCCATTCAGATTTCTGTAAGTTCTTTTCTTAACACTGCCTATATTTTATTAGCAAGTTAAGCTGTGATGTTTTTTTGTATTTCCTGTGGATTTATGCCTTCTTTTTGTTTGTCTTTTAGTCATGGATTGTTTTCACTTGTAAATAAAAGGCAAAAAGTAAATCATTTCTGTAGTAAGTACTTTTTTTTTTTTTAAATACATGCAAAGTGTACTTCTTTTGCACAAGAGAATGTCTTGTTTTTGTGTGTTATTTTGAAAAGGGGAATAAGCTGATGCGCAGTTCTCAGGCATAAACACACTCACCCCACTGGTCTGGTCAGGAACTGAAGAGGAAAGAGTTTCTTGAGCTTCTGCACTGAGATTTAGACCCATGAACTCATTCAGCTCAGGGTACAACCTGCTAGAAGTAGCTAAAGAGAGACAGACAACATTAAAAATGGTCTAAGCTAAGTGAGAAAAATCTGATAACTCAAATTTACTTGTTTCTATGAGTTTTCCAGGCATGAAAATATCAGTTTTGGAATTTCCATAATATTTCCTGATTGTTCAAGACTGTAAGAACCCTATATATTCAGTAATGCTTTAGTTTAGAGACAGTTAACCATTTACTTATTAGCATGCATATTACTAGTATATTGGCTGTTTATTAGTACTTATACAGCACATATTAATGCCTTATTATGCATGACCATATTTTAGATCCCTTAATCCTACCCCATACTAAACTTAACAACAACCTTACTGTTAATAAGCAGCAAATTAGGAGTTTATTGAGGCAAAAGTCAAAGTTAATAGTGAAAATTGGTTCCCAAACTAAAGTGGGAATATATATTCTAAAGCCTCTTGTGAGGTACCCATGGCACCCTTATTTGAAGCTCAGCCTCAGGGTCTAAATCTCTTTTCTGTCATAAATTTTGTAATCATACATAGATACAGCACAGTATCTGATTCTTACCTATCTCTTCAGATTTTGCATCATAGTAAGGCTCAGGTTCTGGAAGAGTTAAAGCCTTTAATGGGCTCGTAGTAGGGGTGTTCTGCGCCTACATAAAATGGGGGGTTGTGGGGGCGCTGGGTTAGCATTTTGGATAGATAGATATATAGTTTTAAATACACACATACACATACATACATACATACACACATAAATAAATCAATGTCCAACCTTCATGAACTTATCTACCTTCATGTCTTCTAGAGATGGATACAGTGACATGGTTATTATTCTGTTTCGAGCACACTGGATGAATTTCCTGAAGAAATGTTAATGTTTTAGTTATTGTAACAATAGAAATACAATTTACTATTTAAAAACATAAACCACGTCATAGAAAGGTAGTCCAGCCAATTATTATTATTATTATTATTATTATTATTATTACTAGATTTAAAACGCATCTTTATTCTATGTCCTTTCCAGATTTTTAATTTATGGATTAGTGTTGTTATCTTGGATTTTAATTTATATTTTATTTTATACTTTACTGTATTTTATGATTGTTTTGTACAGCATTTTGGTCAGTGTAAGCTGAATTTAAATGTGCTCTATAAATAAAATGTTCTTACTTACTACTACTACTACTATTATTATTATTATTTGTTTGGATCACCTGTAAATAAACTGCACTTGGGTTCTTCACTACACTCGCCTTCAGTGGACTGATTCGTTACAAAATGACAACAAATATAGGCTATTAGGCTACTGGTCGTTTGCGCAAGAAGGTTTGTTGCTTGAATCTACAGGTTGCGCGTTATATAGAATAAAAGACAGCGCAATTTAAGAGATTACATAGAAATAATTAATAGTTATACATAATAGCTGTGACTGTGACAAGTCAACGTTAGCTCGTTTTCTGACGCTTTATAAGAATGCGGCCAGGATGATGCGCACTCACCTTGACGCCCCTTAACGAAAAGTAGTATACTTCAAGTTTATTTTAGTAAGTATACTTAAGTAAAGTTCAAGTATATTTTTAAGTATACTTTATGTAGTAAGTATACAAATATCAGTGTACTAGTAGTATACTTGTAAGTGTACTATTTCAATACTCCTTGGGACTAAATTGGCCCACTTT
>NW_015664459.1:734111-749954 GCF_001515625.1 Sinocyclocheilus rhinocerous | reverse complement strand
CACTCATGTCTGGTCAGCTATCCTTGTGGGGACTCTCCATAGGTGTAATGGTTTTTCTACTGTACAGACCGTATTTTCTATTGCCCTACACCAACCCTACCCCTAAACCTACCCCTCACAGGAAACTTTCTGCATTTTTAGATTTTCAAAAAACTTCATTATGTGTGATTTATTAGCTTGTTTACCCGTGGGGACCTCAATTTAGGTCCCCACCGTGACACGAGTCCCCACGAGTCTGTGTGTATTCAGGTTTAAGTCCCCACCAGAATAGAAAAACAGGTACACACACACACACACACACACACACCAAAGTGGCACAGGTTACTCCAATAACCTTCTTAAACCTTCCGAAAAAGGGGCATTGGCTGTTCGTGGTCATTCATATAGTCATTTACATTTTTATTTATGTGTAAAGATTTTATTTATGTGTAAGCCTAAATATTACCATCATTTGATGATGGCACACTGTTAAAAAAAATATTTTAATGTGAAGTTAAAGTATATTCCGAGTTACACTTTTCACAGTAGGATTTCTCTTGGATCTAACTGCACTCAGAAATTTATTGTAAACAAACAGCATCATACTGTGTTTTTAGCTTGTCATTATTTTGACAAATGTTTTCATTTATCATACTTCTGACACGACTAGATCAGAAATTTGAATATAAATGTGCAATGTCAGAGCCCTAAACAAATGGGATCATCAATCACCATTATGGTGACTTCAAACCAATTACAGTAATAAACAAATACATTTCTCACAGTGGCACAGTTAAAGACAACTTTATAATGTGAATTTACAGTAAAACAAGAACAGTAAATGTCCATTCACAGTCATTTTATTTCACAGTAAATTTCTTACACTTTTTGAACCTGTAATTTCCTGGCAATTTTTAGATTTTTGGCTTTATTTGACTTTATTATTATAGGCCAATGTAGAGTGCTACGTTTTCATTGATTTCAGTCCATCATACAAAGTCAAATCATCATTTACCATATAGAAACTAGATAGACTGCCATTTCACTTGTCCTATAGGCAAAGGTCTTCATGTTCCTTCTTGCATCTTATACTTTCCATCTACTTCCATTTCCTATCTTAACTGTTCTGTGGTGGTGTTGGTTTTCCTTCTGTATCTGAGAAGGACATCTCGTGATGGTGGCAGTATACCCAGGCCTGCACGAGTATTGTCTGGAACCAGAGTGGCATCAGAGTCACTGAGCTGTAGGTCATAATGCCACAGTGTCAGTGCGAGGAACTGTTTAATCTCATTTACTGCAAAAAAACGGCCAGGGCACTCGCTAGCACCAGAACCAAACGGCAACAAGAAATGCTTTAACCGTCGCTCATTTTTGAAGAAATTACTCTTTCGTTGATCTTTTTCATCCAGGAAGCGGTTATATTTGAACTCCTGGGAAACAGAGGAACATTTTATTTACTGTACATGGCTGTCTGTGTTTAAAAAGTCATTGTAATGCCTAAAACATTACAGTATCAAAGTTACTACTATGTAAGTACATTAAATGCATTGAGTGACATATTTTATAACAATTACATGCTGTATTGGAATTGTGCATTAGGAACATCTGCAATCTTTGTAATCTTGTATACATTTAAGTGCAAACTACATACATACTACCATACTTCCATACAATAAACATAATTAACATAATTACATTCTAAATATTATAAATATCCTACAGATGGAAATGATCTAAAATCTGTCTAATTTGTATAAGCTCGTGGTTTGGGAGAGCTCATTGGTTAATAAAAAATAATTGACAATGAGTTTGAACACATACTGTAGGATTGGGGTAGATTTCAGGATCCAAGTGTATAAGTTGGGGGTAAAGAGCAATGTAATCTCCTTTTCTCACATCAGCTGTCTGACCTGAATCCAGTGTCAGCGTAAAGTCATCACTGGCAACACGTATCATAATGGAGGCACTAGACAGGCGAAGCGCTTCTTCAATAATACTTTCTGGAAAAAACAAAAAAGTATTTAACTTATATACCACTTTAACATTTAATTAAAAAAATAATATTACTAATATTACTAATTATCAAAATATCACCTAAGCATTATCATACAAGAAAGAATGTTGTGGAAAAATACAAACAAATACAAAATTCTTGATGCTGTTGGTCTGAATATCTGCATGGCTGTAGTCTTGCAATGTATCAAAAGTTGGTTGCTTCACCATTTTAATTGTCCTATTTGTAGTGAGTGATTACCTGTATGTATTGGTATTGAAAAAACACCATTTTTATTTTTATTTTACAGTATTAGTTTATTTTATATTTATTTATTTTGTTTTTTATTTATTATTTTTAATGGGGGCTAAAATGAGTGAGAAAGTGCAATTTTGTAAAATCCCCCTCTCGTTCAGGTAATAATCTAGTGGGGGACCGGATAGGAGCCTGAAATGTTCACAAATATTAGTCCTCTATGGTATCTACTAAAAAAAAAAAAAAAAGCATGAATTAAAGACTCAGCTGGTTAATGAGCTAGTAGAATTCTGGGGATAAGCCTATACTGTATTCTTGGATTTGAGGAATTACCATAAATGAACAATAATTATGTTTACAGCTGACATACAATAAACTAATGCTTGCCAATATTGTCTAAAACAGTGGTTCTGAACTGGTGCCATTTGAGGCAAACTTCCAAGGGGGAAGGGGGAACTTCTCATTCGTTTTCTCTTGCAGCAATCAATCAATCAATCAATCTGTTCACGTGTTACAGTGCAATAATCCACCGAGCGGTACGGTTCAGTACAGTACAGTACGCGATTATTTCCATTATCAGAAGTTGTGAACGGTACCAAAAAAGCGAACCGTACCATACCACTTTTTTGGTACCCTTCCGTTGGTGTACCTAGCACAGCAAAAGGTACTAAAAGGGTGGAGCTAGACTCACTGCAGAATGTTGATTGGTTGACTAGAATCGTCACTTGCGCATGCTATAAGCGTCTCCTTCACTTCTTCTGCCATGCTGTTCATGCATGTTGGGCTTATTTACATCAGAGTGAACAAACACACAAAAAATATATAATAGTGTATTTTATAATTTTATATTTTTACACAGACAATAGCCGTTTCTCAATATACGTTCTTGTCTGTACTTGTGTTCTTGTGAAACATCGGGGCATAGAGGAGCAACAATAATGTACAGTATACGGAAAATAATGTGTTTTTTGAAACTTAAACCGCATAAACACATTTTTCATTACACCAAATATAGAAAATAATGTTATTTTTAGCAATGTCATATGACCCCTGTAAAATTAAAATTTGCGGTTTATTTATAATGATAGTGCCTATTTGAAAATTTTCTGGAGATGTGAGCTCCAGACGATCACCGGGTGCTCAGTGCTCATGTATCTGGCTGATAGCAGCCTTAACGCTACTAGTCCTTCTGACTTTTGCCACTGGCTCTGATGTCTCTGTAGTGGTTAAACATGAAATATAATTTGTTTTGGTTATATAACAGGCAATCGTTGGTCTCATGAATCTATTATTTGTTCCGGGTCATATCGTTTTGGCTGAGCACAAAGTTATGTTTCATAACTTTATATATTTATTTAATTTTACCATATAGCGCTAACTTTGTAGCGTACATTTGACTGAATTGTTTGCTTTTGTCTTTATTTTCTATTATATAAGCCTCTTATACTTTGTACTTATACATTTATAATGGCTATTATTGGTGAAGCTGACATTTAACAAAAGAGGCAGAGTTGTGCTTTATGTCATATTGAGAAACGGCTATTGTCGCGCTTTCTTCTTCACGCGAGAATGGTGTAGATCGCTACTTTCCAGTAGACACGACGCCTAACAAGTAAGGTGTTGGCAGTGGAAACGCAAGATGGATCAGGGTGTTCCGTCCCAAATCGTACCGTACTGTACTGTACTGACCCGTACCGCTCGGTGGAGACGAGCCATAAGAAATCACCTACCTAATACAGCCATAGAGTCCAGCTGCTCTCTAGAAAGGCAGATTGTTTGGTCCTGGTTGTTTATTAATTGACCTGACAAAACCCTATTGATCTCTGTGCAAGCAGCGGTGAAAGCATCAACAGACCTGAGGGTCAGAACACACAAACATACATGTACACACATACACACGCTTTAATTTAAGTAGGTGCTTACTTCATTCATTTTTACTGTGAATGTATTATCAAACAGGCCTATAGAAAGGTTAAAAAGTCAGAGGCCACAATGAAAATCTAGTATTCTAAATTAATACATGTTTTCATTGCACATTATATCCTCCTGTGACCCAGGCATATATTGTCCTCTGTAGAGGACATTATATTTTAGTTAATATCTCTGTGACCATATACTTGCCACAATTCTAAATTCGGATATCCTGTGCAGAGCATATTTAGGACTTTCCAGAGATACCAAATGTTTGAAGGTTTGATCATGAGAGCTCCTCCTGCTTGGTATTTAAAAGTGACAGACATATGACTAAATTCAGCACTCTTATGGAAATATGATAATATTTTGTAATTATCATTTAAATCGGACTAATTTTCAAACTGTTTATCATAAATTAATATGTCAGAACAACTTTGCTTGCCCTGGGGTTTCAAAGCAGTATATGACTTTCTGTTGTGAGACATGCATCAATTTCATATATATCCACTGTAGTGGGCACCAGGACATACTTCATGCTTATTAGGTATTTTAGGGAGACATAATAAGTGAATAGGGAAAGAAATTGCATATATGCCATGTGTTTCTTATGCTCCAAACAATGTAATGACGTAAAAAAGAAAATTTACAAAACTTTTTTTTCTATGGCTCTCAGGAGAATATAAATAATTTGAATGAACAACATAATTTTAGAATGTGATAGTATTTGAAATGGCCTGCTTTAATGAAAGGAGCATTCAAACTGGCATGAGCTCCACACATGCAAAACCTGATGATCCATGTTATATGGTATAACTTGAGAAGTTTTCAGAAGTACAAGTACAAACGTTTGTACAAAGTCATTGTCATTAATTTTCATATTTGATTAGTTACCTATAAATATTGTGGAATTCTAAAAAATATTTCCCATTTTATATCATAACATTTCATATTTTAAATGATTCAAAATTATTATTATTTCCAAGTTTAAATTAGAATCACTGATCTCAAATGGTTGAACCCTTCAGTATGACATCACATAATGCTTTAAAGTTTTAGTCTGACAAACCATATGTTCCCTTTTACTTATTTAACACTACCAACACTATATGGAATTAATGTTTTTTTTTGTTTGTTTGTTTTTTGCTTACAGTCATAGTAATTAGTGTTGTTGCATACTTGACATATACATTTTAACATTGATTTTAACAGTGTCTACATTACCTATGTAATGTGCCAACTTACCTCAATGTGTAGTACAGGCTCCAGAAAGCTGCTGGCAGAGTATTAGCCTGTGATGCCCATAGCATGCACACGTGTGTCCTTGCTTTTCCAGTTTCATCCAAATGCATGCGGTCAAATGCATCCATTCTGCGCTGAATCAGATCTGAGATGCAGTTCCGGTGATGAAGCTTATCATGTAGCAGTTCCTCTGCTAAGGCTTCCCTTGCTTGCCATGCTTCTGCACACAGACCAATAGGAACCCCTGCAGCCAGTAAAGGGAAAGCACGATCAAATGCCAAAAAGTCTTGCACCGCTTTCTGCATGCATATTCTGGTGCCTGACATGCCATCGGCCTGTAGAAACCCTGCATCCTTTCCAAACAGAGTGAGAAACCCTGCCTCAAACATGATGCGGTTTGTGAAGCTCTGAAGACCCTCTTCAAGCCAGTCATGCTCATATGGTAGACCACGTTCCAAAACCATCTGCAGATTGCCTAGCATGGTCTCCGTTAGCTGCTGCAGGGACATGCCTTGAAGTGTCTGTCGAAAAATGCTGTGAACTTCCCTATAACTCTCACTGAACAGTGAAGAGTTAAAGTCAGCATGACCAAAGACCTGTGTGTGTGTGAAAGAGAAATATAAACAGACATATAAGAAACAGAGGCAGAGAATCAGGATCAAACCCAGTTATTATCCAATGTTTTACATTACATTTACATTTATTCCATTATATTCAAAGTGATTGAAATGAGGAACATCACAACACTTTGTCATAAGATCCAACAGTTTGTAAGTTCTCTTTCAAATATTCACTCATCATCCTCACATCTTCACTCCAAAGGGGTCTGTCATTGTTGGGAGATAATTACATAGGTTGAGTCTCCTGAGCTTTTGACGACCAGAACCACCAGTTCAGCAGAAACACCTTGCTTTTTTATCAGAATGCTTGGAGAGAGTGTTCTGAGGAGCCATTAACCATGAGAGTCCATTAATGCTGGGTAGTGGGTACACACTAAAAGATTTGTAAAATCTTATAAGATCTTCAAGATGTGAGAGACCACAAACATGAGGACAAAAAATCCTAGATTTAACCGTGTTGCTCCTATAGTGTGTGGTGTCCTCGGGGTTCCCCCCACATAGGATTGTCGGAAGGGGAGAAATCGGCCCAAAATCAGCCCGGTTATCTTGTGGTGTGTACCCAGCATTACATGCTCCTTATGTGATTTTAAGTGGCATGTTTGAGAACTCAGTCATCTCTAGAGTAGTGCTTCACACATCTGCCCTTCCCTACCAAACAGTGCATGATAAGGGAGACATCCAAAACCTGCAGTGGTGGGGGGCCTCTAGTACAGGTTTGGGAAGCATTGTTCTAGAGAGTATAAAAGCTCTTTTAAAAAAAAACACTCTTACTCCTCGTTTTAGTACAGGCTAAGGGTGTGGGTAAGTTACATGACTTGTTCAGACATGTAACTTCATCATGGATGTCTAAACTTTAGACGGTAACAAGTTTAAGGTGCTGCATAACTCGGCTTTTATTCTTGAGGTCAGTGATTTGTCTGATACCTGTACTGACTTGAAATGACATGCGTTTCAGTTGGATAGGAAATTGCTATCTATGTCCATGCTTAATGCACTTGTAGTGTACTAAAAACTTAAAATTAAAAAAAAAAATAGTATAATATATTAATATAACATTAATAATATGTTAATATATAAAAGGCCACTTAAGTGTACTTAAAAATACATTTTCATAGCTATGTTTCTTAAGTACACATTTAAAAAAGTTAGCTTTGTAATACTGTCAAATTAAAAGTTTTAAGTATAAGTATATTATAAATCAATAAATTTGAATAATCTTTCATTGTACTTTCAAGAAGTGCACTTATTTTTTATGGCTGACTAACATACTAAAGCACATGCAAATAACTTGATTATAGTTTTAACTGTAGTGTTATCAGATATTACATTTAAACTTAATATACTTAATGTACTTAATTGCAACTTTTGCAACATTAGTTTTTTTGCTACATTACAAATATGTAATTACAAATATATTTAAACACATGACATAGAAATTTCAATAGAAATTATGTTAAAGTATTTTAGTGTACCATATGCATGTCAGTACATTCGGCAGTACACTTTAATCATATCTCAAAGACAATATAAGTAATTATGCAATAATGAAGTAATTTTGAAATTATGAAATTAAGAAATATAAAGAAGTACTTTCTTAGTGGCCCAAAAATACTCAACTATTGAATTCAATATAAATTTAAAATATAATACATTTTATTTTAAATGCAATTAACATACATTTAAACATTACATTTATTTTTCACATAAGTATATTCTTTTTAAGTATATTATATTTGTAAGAAGTAGTCTTATAGTATACTTATAGTTTTATAAGGGTTGTGCTTATATGTGAACAGGGCATGATCTTTTTGGAAGAATAATTATTCATTTGATGGGTTATTCAGTATAAAGGTACAGTAGGCCGATCTCCTCTCAATGCTTTCCCATTGGATGGTGGAGGCTTTTGGGGTGCCTTTTGGGCTACCTATTGTCAGTAAGGGAGATATTATGCAGGTGCAAACTGGGCATCTCCGCATACATACATTTTAAGATTAGATGTCACTGCGCCTATAGCCTCACATAGTTAATGAAGCTGGTTCTTTGGAGAACTGAGAGGCTATTGCTCATTCTTTTTAAAGAGATTAAAATTAACATTCAAAGAAAAGCCTCTGGAGATCAGAACACAACACACTCTTGATCCAGGCTTGTTTCATAATGCCCCACCCCCTCGTATTGAGTCACTTACCCGCTGTGAAAAACCAACAGCAAACTTCTGAAAGTCAAGATGTTTGCTTTGCCGCATCACAATGGAGAAAGAAAAAGGGTCTGTTACAAAAGTGAAGTACTTCCCAGCAATCTTACATGTGAAAACATTCCCATATTTTTTCTGAGTCTCTCTTAAGAAGCCTAAAGGGTTTGAAACATAATCCAACGTGACACCAATGAATGGCAGCCAACCAGTAATCAATGGAGGCTCCCCTTTTCGCCTGTAAATAGACACACACAATGACAGAGAGCATAGTTAGCAATTAAAAAAATTCATATAGGACATCTGATTTTTTTTTTTAATAATAATAAATTTGTCACATTTCCTGTAGGCTATAAAGTAATGTTCTCAGTTAGCCACATGCATCATGTCTGATATATATATATATATATTTCAAAATCAATATTCAGCAGATTTAACCATCATATACTCATAACCAACATATTACTTGATATACTTACACACACTTACACATTATTTATTGAAGAATGTGTTTAAAAAATCATTTGTTTTATATATTCTATGTTTGTTTTGTTGTATTGTAGCCTAATCCGTCTGTTGCAATAATAATTAACAATTTACCAGTGGTCGTAGTATGATTCTACCATACGTGACCTCAAACTTCAGTTCCTCCTGTAGTAACATGACAAACAGATATAACCATATACCTTACCTTTTTCAGTTGTTATACGTGCACTAACTTACGAACGTTAAGCGTGAAGATTGCGTTATTCAAGATAGAATTCTGTTAATGACCGCGAGTTCATCTCACCTTTTCCGTGAGTGGCCGCATATCCACACTATCCCAAATGTAAGAAGAATCGTCGTAATAATGACAAGAAAGGTAGCCATTTCGGGTAACTTGCGTTTTACTTTTCCCCCTAACTACATTTTGATAGCTTGTTCCCTGACCTCGCCTTTATATGCGCCACGCAGCAGGCTTGACGCAACACAGTGAACACACACACACACACACACACACAGGTTTCCACAGTGGTATTTTACACTGTGCAAATTGTATTTTCTATCCCCTTACCTTAACCCTAAAACTACCCCTCACACAAAGGGTCCTCACAAGGACAACATTTACTGGTATTACTATAACACACACACACACACACACACACACACACACACACAGGTTTCCACAGTGGTATTTTACACTGTGCAAATTGTATTTTCTATCCCCTTACCTTAACCCTAAAACTACCCCTCACACAAAGGGTCCTCACAAGGACAACATTTACTGGTATTACTATACTTGTGGGGACATTTGTAATGATAAAACAATAGATGTATTGTTAAAAATTAAATAAAAAAAAGTATTTAAACACTTTTTGTGAGACCTGTGAACTGATGTAATACATTAACTAACAATCACCTCAGAGTTAGTTCTGAGAAAGTTACTCATTTGGCTTGATATTTTCTAATCTGATACAATGACACTGATGCATTTTATATGTGGCTTAAGTGCCCAAATATGCTTCAGAGCCACTGTATAAAGAAAAACGTGATACAAGACTAAGTGAATAATAAAGAATAACCCAAATGTCAGATTGTTGGACACAAAAATCAACACAATGCTGTAGCAATCTTATTGAGTAAGTTCAGAGGCAGTTAGTGGTCAGGATTTAGACATTTCCTGAGAACCATGAACACTTTGTAACAGCAGTCTTAATTGCAACATAACATGTCAAAAAACAAATGATCAATAGTTTAAAGAAAATATGAAATAGTCCGGGAATGTTTTTAATACTTTTTGCTTTAATAATTCAAAACTTAATAAGAAATGTTTTCAGACAAACATTTTCTTTATTTGCCCAAAATGACTGCAGGGACACAAACACAATCCAAACATCCATTTACACTTCAACAACATTATATTTCAAATTAGCAGGACAGACCTGTGGGCAGACAAGAACTATTTTATTTGCAGACCAGCAAACTCACCCAAACTGCACTTAACTCACACACTGCAACTAAACTCACACTGTCAACAACTGCATAATTGCTTTAATACTTTGTGTCTATGTGTGTGTCAGTCACAGATCTAGCATGTCTGTGTCCCCATCGATCATCACAGAAAGATAACGTACTCGTTACTAACGTAACCTCGTCTGCCAAGACGCTATGGGGAAAACGTCTCGGTTACGTATGTAACCCTCGTTCCCTGAAGGAGGGAACGGAGACGTTACGTCAGTGACTGACGAATTGGGATCTCGCTAGAGAGACCAATCACCTTCGAGTGTTAACAAAACAAGCCAATAAGTGTTGGCGTGTGATGTTTGTGCCGCGGTAACCGAGACGTTCCCTTTCAGTCAGTCACGTTCAACGTTACGTCAGTGACTGACGAATTGGGATCCGAATGCTGTTCCGTACAGTGGGAAATTAGATAACACTGGGAAAGCGTACCCAAGTAGGGGAACGCTACGGAAGCCACATTCTACATAAAGGAGGTATCATGTGGAAGTTACACATATGGACTGGCCATAGGGCAGTACTACATATGGAAGTCCCTGCGGTAGACTCAGCCAACCTGGGGTGAGATCAATACACAGCAGAGATGGCAGAAGGACTCTGCCAGGGAAAGACACGGACTTACCGTGAGGGAAGCTGCACCGTGGAAGAATACACATGTGGGATCACCCGAAGGGGGAATCAATACACACGAGCACCTAGCCCAGCACAAGGGCTGACCTTGGGCATACACACGAGTGCTGGACCTGGCGTCTGGCGCTCCGCCACGCCTGACCGCCGAGGGTGCAGGAGGAACTTCAACAGGGTTCACCAAAAAGGGAAACTGAACTGAGAAGCACTTAAATGCACGTATCCGGTCCGTAGAGGGGAATGGCACAGCAAGCGTGATCGACACCGAGCGGGTCCGGTGTTACTGACCATCTGAGGCAAGTACACGAGAGGACACAGGCTCTACACGGAGATTATAGAATCTCGCAAACGTGTTAGGCGTCGCCCAGCCGGCAGCTCTACAGATGTCCGCTATTGAGGCTCGCCGCACCAATGCCCAAGAAGATGCCACACCTCTCGTAGAGTGTGCTCTCACTCTGAGGGGGCATGGCAAACGTTGGGCCTGGTATGCTAAGACTATAGCCTCCACTATTTAGTGGGCAAGTCTTTGTTTGGAGACAGCCTTTCCCTTCTGCTGTCCTCTAAAGCAGACAAAGAGCTGGTCTGAGGTCCTGAAGCTCTGCGTACAGTCCACTTAAGTGCGCAAAGCGCGAACGGGACAGAGCAGAGCAAAGGCTGGGTCTGCCTCCTCCCGGGGCAGCGCTCGCAAGTTCACCACCTGATCCCTAAAAGGTGTGGTGGGAACTTTGGGCACATAACCAGGCCGGGGTCTCAGGACAACGTGAGAGTCGGCTGGCCCGAATTCAAGGCACATATCGTCGACCGAAAATGCCTGCAAGTCCCCAACCCTCTTGACCGAAGCTAATGCAGTGAGGAGCACTGTCTTTAGCTACAGAAACTTATGCTCTACTGACTGCAGAGGTTCGAAGGGCTCCTCCTTCAAGGCCGTCAGGACCGAGGGGAGATCCCAAGAGGGTACCAGGTGGGGGCGCGGAGGATTCAGCCTCGTGGCACCCCTAAGGAACCTGACGATCAAGTCATGCTTCCCAACAGACTTTCAGTCTACTGCATCATGATGTGCGGCGATAGCGACAACATACACTTTGAGGGTGGAGGGAGACAGCCTTCGCTCCAGCTCTTCTTCCAGAAAGGAGAGCACGACCGCGATCGGGCATCTACGGGGGGCGTCCCGCCGGGAAGACACGAGGCGACAGGGACAGCCCGAAGGGGAGGACCTTGTACTGATATGCTCGCCCCTCGAATGCGAAGTGGAGAAACGGCCTGTGTCGAGGGAGGATCGAAACATGAAAGCACGTGTCTTTCAGGTCGATTGCTGCAAACCAATCGTGCGGACGAACGCATCGAAAAATAAGTTTCTGCGTTAACATCCTGAACGGGAGCCTGTGAAGGGCTGGTTCAGAACGCGCAGGTCCAGGATTGGTCGTAACCCACCGCCTTTTTTGGGTACAATGAAGTAGGGGCTGTAAAACCCTGACTTCATATCGGCTGGAGGGACCGGCTCTATCGCGTCCTTCGCCAGCAGTACTGCGATTTCCGCTCGCAAGATGGGAGCATCCTTGTTCGGCACAGAGGTGAACCGAATGCCTCTGAACTTGGGAGGACGCCGGGCGAACTGAATCGCATAGCCGAGTCTGATGGTTCTCGTGAGTCAGCGAGACGGTCTGGGGAGTGCTAGCAAGTCCCCCAGGAACCGAGCAAGCGGGACTAGGGGAACCACTGACGTAACCGCAGTGGGGCAGCGAGGTGGAGCGCAGGGACCCAACCTGGAAGGCACAGGGTCCCGGAGTGGGGTCTGAGTGCGAGGTGCAACACTTACCTGGATCCACGGTTGGGCAGGGGGCGCATGTGAAGGCATAGCGTCCTCGAACCGGGCCCTGCTGCCCGCTGGCGAAAGGAGAGGGGGACGGGAGTGTTGAGGCTGTGCCTCACACACTGCCATCCTCGTCCTCTTGAGACCCGGAGAAATAGGAATCTGCTCTTTTATTGAATGTTTGGGTACTGAACAAAAGATTCTCCACCCGGCCCTCCTCCAGGGGAAGGAGTGGTGCGGTCACCATCTCCAGAAGAGCAGGATCCAGAGTCTCCGGGTCGCCCGTCTCAGGAACGCTTTACGGGCCTGGCAGGGGCAGAGACGGGCTGCGCCACTTTCCTGCTGCCAGCTCCATCGTCTGACCGAGGGACCGCGCCGTGACTTTTGTCGCCCGAAGGGTGAGGTCCGTCGCAGTGCACAGTTTCTGCATTACCCCTGGGTCAGAACTGCCCTTGTGCAGCTGCTTCAATGCCTTAGCCTGGTAGACTTGCAGGAGGTCCATGGCATGCAGGGCGGAGGCGGCCTGTGCAGCAGCTCTGTAAGCCTTGGCCATTAGAGCAGACGAGAACTTACAAGCTCTGGACGGGATGCGTGGATTACCTTGCCAGGCGGCGGCGCTTTGTGGGCAGAGCTGCATCGCAATAGCGCGTTCGGCTGGGGGGATCTCCACATACACCTTAGCCACCCCGCCGTAGAGGGCAGTGAGGACGGAAGAAGTACTAGCTCTGTTTCGGGCAGAAAAAGGTGCCCTCCAAGATCTAGTAAATTCTTCATGCACTTCCGGGAAGAATGGAACCAGGGTGGCTGCCGACGATCGGCCTGCGGCACCCCCAGTAACCAATCATCCAACCTCGAGCGTTCGGGAGATGGAGGGGGTTTCCATTGCAACCCGACGCTCTCGGCAGCCCGGGAAAGCATAGCAGTCAGCTCTGGATCTGACTCGGGCAACGCCACTCTTCCTGACGGAGGCAGCGCAGCTGAGTCTTCATCTCCAGAGCCTAGCTCGTCCCCCGATGCAGTGATCGACATCCTGTCATCTGCCGGAGGCCCGAATGAGATGCTAGACCCCGCCCTGTCCGGGGTCTCAGCCACCTCATCGCGGATCAACAGAGGGTGCGATGTGCTGGAGGAGTGAGGGGCCCGTGGAGACGCACTCGATGGGGAAGCCCTCACTGTAATCCTCAGATCGTCCTGGCCACACGCCGAAGTAGTCCTCCGCTGCTGGGAGACAGAAGAACTAGAATGGGGCATGGGGAAGGGGACTCCTCCTCGTTTGATGAAGAGGAGCCTCGACCGCAACATCGCAATGGTCATGTCCCCGCAATGAGAACATGAGTCATCCACGAGCACTGCTTCAGCGTGCTCAAAGCCCAGGCAAGAGATGCAGAGATTGTGACCATCAGATGGAGTCAGGAAGCGACCACATCCAGAAACACACGAGTCGAAGGTCATCTTTAAAAAGATGCCGCGTCACTCGTGGAGCTCTTTTAGATTCGCTCTTTTAGAAAAGAAGTGTTGAAGCGCCCAGAGGAGGTCGCAGCGCGACCGCAGTATGACAAGCTGCAGCACGCCGTCCAAGACACCACAGGCAGCAGCACTGGACCAGCAACCCCCGCTGACACGCCGTGACACCAACACTGTCGAAGATTGCTGTCTGCAGACACTCTTGCTTGGTAACCACACCAGCTGAAAGGCTCGGCTCCGAAGCGAAAAGCTGAATGTGCGACTGCACGCACTCTCCTTATATACCCGCGCTGCGGGGCGGGATGCGCGACGCAAAGATCGCACGCCAACACTTATTGGTTTGTTTTGTTTACACTCGAAGGTGTTTGGTCCCTCTAGCGAGATCCCAATTTGTCAGTCACTGACGTAACATCGAACGTGACTGACTGAAAGGGAACTCCTTTTTCTCTGAATACTGAAGCCTTTTCAATAACGCATTGTAACTGCACGGCCATTGGTTCGTGCAATGAATAAAAAAATGAACTATGACGACAAAGCCCGCCAGAGCCCGCCAGAATGGGCGGGGCATCTGGCTATATAAACGGGCACTTCGCCATAGGCTCCTCAGGTTACTTTGACTGAAGCGAAGACTGAGTCGTGCAGCTACATAGCACGGTCAGCAACGCAGTACTCGTTCCCGTATCTCAGGGAACCGAGGTTACATTAGTAACCGAGTACATTCCCTATCGATACTTCACTCGTACTGCGTCTGCTAAGACGCTATGGGGAACCAGTACAATCCCGCCGTGCTATGCTAGAGTAAATTGGGCAGTGAGAGTTGCCTTCTGAGGCGAAGAGGTCGACCTCTGCCTTGCCGAAGATCTCCCAGATTCTCTAAACCGTAGGTGGGTGGAGCATCCACTCCTCTGAGGGGACATTGCTCCGAGATAGCATGTCTGCTACTTGGTTCAACCTGCCCGGCACATGCGCTGCTCTCAGTGAAAGCAAGTTGACCTGAGCCCATTCCAAGAGGTACTCAAAATGAAGAGGTGCTTCGAGGAGAGACCGCCCTGGCGATTTAAATATGACAATGACATCACTATCATGCTGTCTGAGTGGACTAACACGTAGTGTCCCCTTAGGTCTGGCAGAAAGGTGCGAAGGCCCAAACATACTGCCAGCATATCCAGGCAGTTGATGTGAAGCCGACCCTCCTTTTTCGACCAATGGCCAAAAGCCGGTTTGCCATCGCACAGCGCTCCCCAATCCGTGTTGGAAGCGTCTGTCGAGACCACCTTCCTTCTCCAGACCATTCCCAGGGCACGCCCCGTTCCAACCACTGAGAGTCTTTCCAAGGGGCCAGAGCTGCTACGTAGGCCCGGTCCACCTTGACACGAAGGCGTCCGAGATGCCAGGCATGGGATATAACTTGTGGTTTCAGCCAGCACTGAAGGGGCCGCATGCGAAGTAGGCCCAGCTGAAGTACCGGAGACGCAGAGGCCATGAGGCCCAGCATCTTCTGAAACGCCTTGAGAGGGCGAGGGGCTCCAACTTTGAATGAGGCCACGAGCTGCTGAATAGCCAGTGCATGTTCTGGCGTGACTACTGCCCTCATTCGGGCTGAGTCGAGAACTGTTCCCAGGAATGATATCCGTTGGCTGGGTGACAGCACGCTCTTGGCAAAATTGACCCTGAATCCCAGGCATTCTAAGTGGCTGAGGAGGAATGATCTGTGAAATAGTAGCTCATCCTCTGACTGGGCCAAGATGAGCCAGTC
>NW_015664459.1:730438-733608 GCF_001515625.1 Sinocyclocheilus rhinocerous | reverse complement strand
GGGAGGGACCGTGTACTGATAAGCCACTCCCTCGAAGGCGAATCTCAAGAAGCGTCTGTGGTGGGGGTCTATCTGGATGTGAAAGTAGGCGTCAGCGAAAAGAACCAGTCCCCTGGGCACACTTGCGAGAGGATCTGTTTCAATGTAATCATCCTGAACGGCCGTTTCATGAGGGAGCAGTTCAGGTGCCTGAGATCAAGGATGGGCCTTATGTTGCCATCCTTTTTGGGGACGAGGAAGTAGCGGCTGTGGAATCCTGACTCGCTCTGAGCTGGGGGAACCGTTTCTACTGCTCCTATCGCCAGCAAATTCATTACCTCGGAGCGTAGGACATGCTCTAAACCGAGGTGGGAACCACGCCGCTGAATCGCGGTGGTCTTCGAGCGAATTGCAGTGAATAGCCTCGTTTTATTATCACCAAAACCCAGTCTGGCACTCCGGGGATGACCTCAGCCCACGTGACAAGGGGTTGGATTAATTCGAGTGGCTGGTCGCCGTATGGGGACCTCACACTCGTGATAAATAGAAGAGGAAATTTGCTCTCTTTGAAAATGCTTTCAAAAAATGCTTCGCTAGACTTAATGCTCTCGTAGCGAGAGCAGTCAGCCCCTGTGAGCACTGCCTCAGCGTGGGCGTGGCCCAGACGCATCCAATCTGAAGCTGTCAGTAATAATAATCATTAGTGACAGCATTCTACTTTAATCTGCCTAAAAAGATCAAACCGCTCATTAGAAGAGGGGTACTGATGATCTTTATGTGTAAACACACCGGCAGATCAAAAGTGCTGCGCGCATTCTCTCCGATCCGCTCGTGGCGGACGAGGGGAGGGGCGGGGCCGCCTTCATTGAAGAAGGCGAGCAGCGAGCAAACAGAGCGAGACATGAACTCTCGTAGTGAGAGCGGTCTGTCTCAGCGAGCGCAGCCTCAGCGTGGGCGTGGAGGCGCATTCAAATACGAAGCTGTCAGCGATATTGAATCATTGGTGACAGCGTTCTGCTCCAATCCGCCTAGAAGGATTGAGCCGCTCGACAAACGAGAGGCGCCGATCCTCATGTGTAAACACACTGGCGGATCAAAGAGCTGCGCGGAGAGTGATGCACGCGGGGGCTTTGCTGGCATTACATCACTCAAGCCTGATCGCTCATCCCCGCGAGTTCGCCATTTCTTCCTCCGAGTAACTGGGAGGAGAGAAACACAAGAGCAGGGGAGGCGTGGCTCAGCGATGCACACACAAATGCGAAGCTGCCAGCGTTCTGCTCCGATCTTCCTAGGAGGATTAAGCCGCTCGGTGTAACGAGGGGCGCTCATCCTCACGTGTAACACACACTGGCAGATCAAGCACGCATGATGTGTGCGGCATGAAACTGCTCAAGCCTGATCGCTCAATCCGCGAGCTCACCGTTGCTTCCTCCGAGGTAACTGGGAGGAGAGAAACATGAGAGTGGGAGGCGGGGCCGCCTTCCATGAACGAACAGTGGCAGACTGTTTTCATGGTAAAAGCAGCCCATCTCTGTGAGCGCAGCCTTAGCGACACACACAAATGCGAAGCTGCCAGTGACAGCGTTCTGCTCCGATCCACCTAGGAGGATAGAGCCGCTCGATGTAACGAGGGCGCTGTTCCTCACGTGTAAGACATGGATCGAAGCGCAGTGGGGAGAGCGAGCACGCAGGCTCTGTGTCGGTGTGAGATCGCTCAGACCTGGTTGCTTAGTTCCAAGACTTTGCTGTTTCTCTCTCCGAGGCTCGCTGAGAGAGGAGAAACGGGAGAGCAGGGCTGCCCTCAATGAAGGCGGTCCGTGAGTGGACAAGAGCGAGACTTATGCTCTCAGTGAGAGCATTCTGTCTCAGTGAGCGTGCAGTCTCTGCCACTCGCAGTGCGACATTTGTAACAACGTCGCTAGAAATTTTGCTCTTTTAGAACTTACCTCTTAGAAATAAGCTCTTTTAGGCTAGCCGGATGGCGGCAGGGGATCAGCTGGGACCGCTGCTGCTGCGACGCTGAAGGCGGTGGAGAAGCGGCGAATCAGCCGAGCAGAGGGTCGCTGGTTCAGCTTGATCCGCTGCAAAGCTCCGCTGCCGAGCCATTGGTTCGTTTTTTAATTTACTGCACGAACCAATGGCCGTGCAGTTACACTGCATTATTGAAAAGGCTTCAGTATTCGGAGAAAAATGAGTTTTCCCCATAGTGTCTTAGCAGAAGCAGTACGAGTGAAGTATCGATAGGGAACAAATTTCTTCCACAATGTTGGATTTTATTTCATTGGCTATGATTGAAATCCGATGTGGTTATCATAAGATTAACTTATATCCACTCCGTTCTTTTTGCAGAGCAAAATCAATTGCTTAAACTTTGTAAAAGGAAGTTCTTCCCATTAAGGATCTTTTCTGGAGCCTCCGTGCACCAGCAACAGAATGAGAGCCGTTGTTTTAGCATAGAAAGTTAGTCAAGGGCAATTCTTTTAGCACTCGGTGTTGTATCTATAAATTTTCCCTTCCGTTTCTCCCTTATCTTATTTGGCAATGTTGCTTCTTTCATTTCTTCCCCACGGGCTTGTTTGGGGTTTTGTTTGAGCGCTTGACACTGCTTAATTTTCCTGTCATTATCTAACTCACTAAACTAGTTGATGAGATGTTCCTCTCAGCTGAAATCACATTCGAATTTGAGGGGCAGAAAGGGCACTTCACCATTAGTGATTAAAGGGGCAGTGGTGGATCAACAATCAGGGATTCCTTGTTGGTGTTCTCACCTCATTAAAGTTTTTCATTGACCGAGTCTAGGCAGCTGTTTGTCACTGAAACGATGTTGCATTGGGTATCTTCGCCTCATTTGTGCATACTACAAGAGAGCCTCTTTTCACATTTTATGAGGTTTTACAGTCTTCACGGTGGTTACTTTGTAGTAAATTGCCATGATTTTATATGGGCTTTAAACAACTGTCACACCTGGAGGATGTTCCCATATAGTGTCAGCTACTGACATAACATCTTATTCCCTCAGGGAACCAATGCTACATATGTAACTGTGACGTTATCTAATAAAAGGCACAAGACACTCAGTGTCCAGAATGACAAGAAATAGGATGGAGGAGCAGGAAAGCCTTTAATAAAAGTCAAAAAGTGATTGCAGGTGGTATGGAAACATTTTATGGTATCCTCAGAGCATAGACCTT
>NW_015664459.1:729940-730428 GCF_001515625.1 Sinocyclocheilus rhinocerous | reverse complement strand
CCAAAAAAGTGTTTGCCAGATTAATTCTCTAAAAAATACAGTAAAATACAAACATATTTACAGAACAACCTTTAAAATGTACAGTATAAAACTAATTTTAAACCAGTAAATTTAACAACACACACTGCTACTAAAATCTGTTTCCTACCTTTAACATTTACTGACAGACACCATAATAATGCAGGTGGAAAAAGAGGAAGCAAAATAAAGAATAATGAAGAAGGTCATCATAAGCAGCTTTTCTACAAGCTGAAGTATATGCTAGTATAAAGATGGTACACAGAGTCATTTATGCAAACACGAAATACCATCATAGTAACACACTTGACACTTAAATAAACTATACAATTTATAGCATTTTTCTGTAAAATTGCACAAAATGTTCAGTTATATCTTTCTTTTGAAGTTTTCCCCAGTTTTGTACCCGGTTTAAAATAAATAAATAAGTAAATAAGTAAATATATATATATATATATATATATATATAT
>NW_015664459.1:724596-729667 GCF_001515625.1 Sinocyclocheilus rhinocerous | reverse complement strand
TTTTTTTGTATTATATATATATATATATATATATATATATATATATATATATATTTACCATTTGAAATGGCTGTACCAAGGTGTTCCTCTCATGCTTCCTTAGGATCTGACAAATCAGGATTTAAAGTGGGGATGCTCTGATTGATAGGCCACCATTGTTAATTGGCTTATTTTCATTCTAATCCTGTGATCGGAGATTGGGTAATCCTGGCTACTTTCTGAGTCTATTTTATTTAAACTGCAGAACACATGCTGAATAGTGCTACTATAATGAATGAACACTTGATGAGCCCTTGAAGCATGATATTTCGGCCACTAAAGATTATTGGTATTTATTGGTAACTGAAAAAATTATGACTTCAAAAATTCATGAGACTTTGGACATTAAAGCGACCAAATACTTTGCATGGCCACTGCATAAAGAAATGCCTAATACAAGACTAAGTGGATAATTAAGAATTACTTTAAATTTCAGATTGTAGGACTCAAAAAAATCAACTCAATATGCTGTAGCAATCTCGTTGAGTAAGTTCAGAGGCAGTTAGTGGTCAGGCTTTAGACATTTCCTAAGAACTATTATGAACTAACATCTTAAATAAACAATCTTTGTAACATAGCAGTATTATGTGCAACAAATTCATTTCAAACACAATGACATAAATACATTATCAGTGACATAAAGAAAGGACAGCATGAAATGGGAAAGTCTGGGAATGGTTGTAATAGGCTACTTTTTGCTTTGATGTCTGTATCCTATTGCTGTTGTATTATTCTCAAAATCTTACTATACTTCCTCAGATTTATTTGCTACAGATTAAAGCTACTTTAAATTCTCCTAAACTGTGTACACTAATATCAAATACAAAGAGCGCTGTTGTTACAATCCACCCTACCTCTGTAGATGTCTATACGACAAAATGTCCACAAAAATACACTCTTTCTCTCAAACACACTTGTCTCATACACACACACACACACCCTGCATCCCAATGTTCATCCATCATTACTAGTAGGCTATGTGAAATTAGAATAAGTGTGTCCCAAAGCATAATATGTTAAACAGAGTATGACACATTTAAAATTGATTTCAAATAGTATTTTGTGTCCATCTTAACGTGACACAAAATGAAACATCAAAACCAGTGAGGAAAATGACAGAAGTATTTATACAGTATTCAAACAAAGCCAAAGCTGGCTGTGACTAGAGCATGTGACATCATAATATATACCAGTCAACTGTCGTTGAGTTGTTCTTGTGTGACAGAGGAGTTCTACAAAAACTTGGTTATGCTTACATCGTAACCAAAGCAACCCAAGTGGACTGGTTATGTCTGGAAAAAATAAAAATAAATAAATAAAAATATAAATAAAATAAAATTCAGATTTGATCACTTGCAATTAATTCTGTAGACAGTCTGCCTGAAAAGATTTGATTTGAGAAAAATCCAATTTGTCTGCAGCCTGAACATAGCCTAACACAAGAAACAGTGTTAAACTAACTCAGTTCAACTCAAAACACAAATTAAACACAGATGTGATGTCATATGTTGACAGTCTGTGTAGTTGGATGGTTTGCCTGCAGAAAGTCAATAATGAGGTGGCTTTGAGAGTTGCAGATTTGAAAAACAAAAAGGTGGGAAAAAAGAAACCTAAATTTGAACACAAACAACTATTTCTGCATAAAAGGGTTTTCAGAATGATATGGTTCTAAATAGAACTGTCACTATGTGTAAAGATCCTTTAAAGAACCATCTTTTTAGAGTGTGGAATATATTTAAAAAGAGTTAGGGACTTTATGGCTGTATTTATATTCTATGCCAGTATGTGACGATAAATTAGTGTCAATTTTCATTGTGTCCATGACAGCATTTGAATGAAGTTTGAATAATTTGTTATTAGTAATCTATATGTTAAAATAATATTTAAGCTACCGAAAAAGAAAAGAAAAAAAAGTATCAATTTAATCTAAAAGTCTTTCAAATCCATTCACTGATATATATCTTATATATATATATTTTAATATATCTATTTTTATTTTGTTCATGTCTATTGCTTCATTTGTAAATGAAAATAGACGCTGATTTATCGCCACGTACTGGCGTAACCTAAGCTTATAGAAATACAGTCATAAAGTCAACATTTTATTGGCATGATTGTTGGACATTTATAAGGCCTATTAACAAAACATACTTTAATATAACATAATAATCAGTGTCAGCTGGTGGAAAAATTTATAGGTAAGGCTGTGCCACATCCAACAATTTTAGCAAACATTAATGCTAAAACAGTTAAAGAAAATGTTTAAGAAAAAAGTTAAAGAAGAAGGAATTTTTGAGAGGTTTGAAACATACATTAAATAAAAATAAATGTTTTAAAGGAAGGAATTTAAGAGGTTTGAAACATACATTAAATAAATGTAAATGTTTTACCACATTCAGTTTGAGGATGATTTTGAAAAAAAACAAAAACTGTATTTTCTTCAAGCTTTTTCAAGGTAAATTATACTTTTTATAAAAACTTTTCAATTTTCATTCACAATTTACAATTTATGTATACAATGCAACAGCAATAACTGTGAGGAGAAATTTTATATTTGTTTGTTATTTTGGTTATTTTTATTTATTTATTTTTACATTAGGTACTCCATTAGGGACTCCTGTATGTCACTGTTATCATCTTTACCTTGTTGTGTCCCAAATTATGCACTATACACTATGTACTCATTCTATGCACTATGCTCAATGTCTAGTGTATGAATTATATAAAGTTATTTTGTCATTCACCATCAATACCCTCTCCTGCCCATTACAAATATGATTTGAGGACACTGATTAAATTATGTCATCATATTTTGAACATGTTTACAGCAATTGGCTAAACTATACTACAGCCAGCCAACAGGGGGCAATCTAAATATTTTGTCTTCACTTCTCAGGACATGTGAGGCTCTTGGTTCAGGCTTGATTTACTAATGCATGAACAGCAGTTACCACTTTGAGACAAAGACTGTCTATACATGAGCTCTTACATATTACACCAATCATTGGTCATGAAGGTCATGAAATGCAGTTTCAGATTTTTAGATTTTGTTTGTCATGGTGAGTTTATAAAGTTCGCAAAGTTTTTTGCACCAAAAGGTCTTTCAGCAGTATTTCTCTTGTGACTGACAGACAGACACGAGTTGTTAGAAACACACCTCCTTAATTACATCGACCGATGACACATTAAGGGGTGTGTTGAGGAGAAATTGTGACGTCATAATTGTACCAATTTAAAATCTAGGTGTTTCACAAGGGTTTAAAAGAATAATAAATATTTCATTTAGTTTTGAGTTTTGAAACTTGCTTTGAAACTTTTGAGTTTTTATTGCAGAGTAACCTCTCATATGTGTATTCTCCATTCTATGACCCTTTTAATTAGGTAAAGAGATATGAAATTTAGGGGAAAATAAAGCAAATGCATAAAAATGAATATAATCATATTGTCACCACATTCACAGATCCCAGTTACCTGAGTTCTAATCACCTGCACGTCACCAATCCAATCAATGAATCAACTAGGCATAAAAGAACACAACACTCTCCAGTCTTCATTTGGCCTGTGACTTGGAAATAAACCACTTACCCGCTATGCTCACCTGTGTGGATAGGTTGTAAGCTTCATTAATTAACCCCCCTCATTGTCTCCACTCATTCTCCGTACTCCAGTAACTGATGTCTATATCTATCTGGATCCTATCAGTGTGTGTTGTGGTATGTGCTCTCCCTTGATCTCTGGTGTTTATGTGTGGAGACAAGATTATTATTCAGCATTCCATTCCAGTCTCCCCAATCAAGTATCATTAAGTTACTCACACTTTACTTACGTTACGTTTAAAATAAAGTCCTTCTGAGTTGAATCCTTTGTTCTAGTATGAGCTGTCCTGACAAATACAGTATAAACAACAATAATAATACACAAATATGAAATAAAAAGAAATAATCAGAGAATGGATTTGTGTGATTGGAAGGATAAGTATGTTTTATTTTAGGTCTCTATTATTTTATTCTTAAATATTCTTTTAAAATGTATTCTAAAATTAATTGGAATCCAGTCTATACATTGCTGAAGTCCATAACCTTTTTTGGTTAAAATGATCCAAAATAAATTTTTGGGCAAGTACATAACCAGCCAGTGTTCAAAACTATCTCCTTATCTTAGCCCGATTCACAACAGTAAGCTTGTAATAATGTTTTATAATTTGAGTGGTACTGGTAGGTTTTCGCGAGAAATAAAAGCATGTAAACATAAAGAAGGAGTCCTGGCTAGTAGGCTATATCTCACATGAGGATGCTGCAGGTGGCGGATCATTAATTGCCTTTTCTCACAGCAAATGGAATAATTACATTTATCATTTTGATGGCGGATTGTAATCCAAAAAATTCCATACGACAATCCTCAGTCACAACTGGAGATTCACCCGTAGTCACCAGTAGTCTACACGTAATGCTAATGCACACTAAATTCACATAAGCTGTGTCCCAAAGTTGAGTGTGCACACTTCGAAGGCCAGGACTCCGAAGTGCACGAAGGGCCCTCCGAAGTGCATGAGATGCTCCGCCTTCGCAGGATTTCCTAATTGCGACACCAGAGGTTCTCGATTAGTGCTCTGTCGCATATAGCAAAGGTGTGAGAGGAAAGCTGACGAGAGGACAATCCTGCCAGGATAGGACCAGGACAGGTGGAGCCAGAATTGCTCATTTTTGTTTTTATGTTTTACGTCATAATGGAGGAGACGGTGATGTACCTCAGGCTTAGCCAAGACCGAGGCCATGTAAGTTACACTGGTTTGCTGTGTCCTTTGTCGGATTACAATTTTAAATACAGGAATTGGCTTGGAGCTTACTTGAATAATGTAATGATACATATGAAAAACTACAAAATACACACACGCACACACACACACACATAGCAGTTCAAATACTGACTGATATCTTACAAAGGAGCGATTTTATATAGTTTATTGTCTTGACCATGCTGATCATATGTAGACAGGTTAGCAAAAATAAAACTGTGAATAAAAAAATAGAGC
>NW_015664459.1:722323-724385 GCF_001515625.1 Sinocyclocheilus rhinocerous | reverse complement strand
CAATGTTCAGCGGCAGCTGTCACAGCTGAACAGTGCTCTGTTTGACCGGTCTGAGTCCTTCAGATGCAGCCTTTGATATAGTTAACAAAAATGTGTTAATATTCTGACAAAATGTTGATACTTTCATTTTCAAAATAATCAGAGGTGGACTGTAAGGAAGTACATTCGTTAAGTATATTCGAACAAATATGAAGTACTACGTTTTATTTTTTTCCCTCACAGTACAGCAGCACTACAAAAATATGGTATTTTACAACATGATGCATTGTTGTAGATTAAACTACCCAACAGTACATGAAGTAGGCAACTTTAAATTTAATAACCTTGAACATAGTCAGAAGTAAAATGCAACATACACAGTAGTGCAGCAGTAATATGTTAACAACAACAGCACAATGAATTTCAGCAAAAACATGTGTATGAACTTGCCTACTTTGTATTTTTTTTGGTTTTCCCTAGCAGGCTCATTTTCTCCAGAATAGTACTAAAACAAGAGAAAATGGAAACACTTATGAAAAATATAAAGACAGGTTTGCAATCTTAACATTAGAAAATATGACACAGCAGGACATGCATACAAAACACTGAAGTGCTAAAGTTTGGTTAAAACATTTGTAGACATATCTTGAATGACAGCACTACAAAAACACAACAAAGGGAAAGACTATTGCCTATAGTGGTTGTCTTATTGTTTTGTTTGAACCCGCCCTGTTCTTCTTCTTCTTTTGATGTTTTATGGCGGTTGGCAAACCCAGCCCTGTTCTTTGAATATAAACACCGTTGTCATCTGCGTGCAAGTGATTCTGGGATATGGTAGGGTGCGAAGTGTCCATCAGATGTACACTTCATTGTCCTGGGAACTGGAGGGTGCATTTGAAGTCGCTTTCGAAATACGTCAGCCTTCGTCACGCCGCGGTGACGCAATCGGCCTTGGAATGCGTTCTTCAGAGGGTGCATTCTGAATTGGGACAGCTTACGTCGTGACTCTGTGACGCAATCGCACTTCAAATTCGCACTCCGGAGTCCACGCACTTCAGTTTGGGACACAGCTATAGTCACGCAATGCTAATGCTGTTAACATTAACATTTTTAGAACAAAGTATAACAATAATAATAATTTGCATGGTTTGATGTGATATGAGCTAAGCGATCGTTAGATTTAATCACCATTGGTAGCGTGTTCAGATGACATTTTCCGGTGAAAATTATTTGGGTCATACTTCCAAGACGTAGAATGTGTGATTCCGAAGTACAGTGAATATCCACACCATTGTGGTGACTGACAGCCACACATACACCTCACCTCACATTAGATTCATCCGCACTGAAGAGCCGTGCCGATGCACAAACCATGTAAAGATGATAAATCCACAAATAAATGCAATTGCAGGTTTCAAACAGACATGGCAACAAAGAGGCAAAACTTACGGACTACAGCTTTAATATAATCATTTCTTAATTCTGCTGGTTTTTTTTATTATTATTTATTCAAAATAAAATATTAATTTATTAATAATATCAACTTCCGATAATGCCAAGTTGCTATGGTCATGCATTGAGAAAATGATGTTTTTCCCTCAGCATCATGGCCTCAACAAAAAGACGTTGTTCCCTCAACATAGGATCTCAAGGAAACGACTTCACACCCGTGGCCATGATATATGGATGTCATCAACTGGACAATATGTGCTGGCAAAATGAGTCACAATGAGCAAATTCCTCCATTAAAATACCTTCAAAATGATGTATGATTTGTTGGAATCGAACGAAAAATGACTGAGCTACACCTGTTTGAAGTCGACAGAATCAGCAAAGTCCATTTTGAGAAAAATCGAATTGAAGTTTTCTGAAGGTTCCAAAGCAAAATCACCTAGCAACGTTGCATCTTTTCTGTCAGTTCTTTTCTTAATAATAATTACTATATTAATAATCACAATATAGTTTTTTTATTTTATCTTTGTTATAAATAAGAACAGATGCAAAAAAAAAAAACAGTATAACAAATATAAGAAAAATAATGCACTACCGTTTTCATTTAAAACAAAATCAAATGTAAAAAAAA
>NW_015664459.1:713139-719990 GCF_001515625.1 Sinocyclocheilus rhinocerous | reverse complement strand
TTTCGCTAGGTATTTGAGTAAATGAAAACACAATACTTACATTTCAATGTGAATTCCCCCACAGAACTCTCACCCGCCCTGTTCTTCTTCTTCTTTTGATGTTTTATGGCGGTTGGCAAACCCAGCCCTGTTCTTTGAATATAAACACCGTTGTCATCTGCGTGCAAGTGATTCTGGGATATGGTAGGGTGCGAAGTGTCCATCAGATGTACACTTCATTGTCCTGGGAACTGGAGGGTGCATTTGAAGTCGCTTTCGAAATACGTCAGCCTTCGTCACGCCGCGGTGACGCAATCGGCCTTGGAATGCGTTCTTCAGAGGGTGCATTCTGAATTGGGACAGCTTACGTCGTGACTCTGTGACGCAATCGCACTTCAAATTCGCACTCCGGAGTCCACGCACTTCAGTTTGGGACACAGCTATAGTCACGCAATGCTAATGCTGTTAACATTAACATTTTTAGAACAAAGTATAACAATAATAATAATTTGCATGGTTTGATGTGATATGAGCTAAGCGATCGTTAGATTTAATCACCATTGGTAGCGTGTTCAGATGACATTTTCCGGTGAAAATTATTTGGGTCATACTTCCAAGACGTAGAATGTGTGATTCCGAAGTACAGTGAATATCCACACCATTGTGGTGACTGACAGCCACACATACACCTCACCTCACATTAGATTCATCCGCACTGAAGAGCCGTGCCGATGCACAAACCATGTAAAGATGATAAATCCACAAATAAATGCAATTGCAGGTTTCAAACAGACATGGCAACAAAGAGGCAAAACTTACGGACTACAGCTTTAATATAATCATTTCTTAATTCTGCTGTTTTTTTATTTTATTATTTTATTCAAAATAAAATATTAATTTATTAATAATATCAACTTCCGATAATGCCAAGTTGCTATGGTCATGCATTGAGAAAATGATGTTTTTCCCTCAGCATCATGGCCTCAACAAAAAGACGTTGTTCCCTCAACATAGGATCTCAAGGAAACGACTTCACACCCGTGGCCATGATATATGGATGTCATCAACTGGACAATATGTGCTGGCAAAATGAGTCACAATGAGCAAATTCCTCCATTAAAATACCTTCAAAATGATGTATGATTTGTTGGAATCGAACGAAAAATGACTGAGCTACACCTGTTTGAAGTCGACAGAATCAGCAAAGTCCATTTTGAGAAAAATCGAATTGAAGTTTTCTGAAGGTTCCAAAGCAAAATCACCTAGCAACGTTGCATCTTTTCTGTCAGTTCTTTTCTTAATAATAATTACTATATTAATAATCACAATATAGTTTTTTTATTTTATCTTTGTTATAAATAAGAACAGATGCAAAAAAAAAAAACAGTATAACAAATATAAGAAAAATAATGCACTACCGTTTTCATTTAAAACAAAATCAAATGTAAAAAAAACAAAAAAAACTTTAGTGTGTTCATTACAAATAAATTAATTATTAAAACTACAAAAGCTATTCAGTTTAGTCAAGAGCAGCGATTGATGCCCTCTTTTCTTTTATTGTTAGATTAACAGTAATGAGACAGCCTATGTATTAAGACCTAATATTATGCACGGATCAAATACAATGTTACACATCAGGGCCCGTATTCACAAAACATTTCATCTTAAACTATTCACAAAGCTGCTGAGATAAACTTTTACTAAGGAATAGAGAGAAGTCTTAAGCTAAGAGTAAGGGCGGGGTTGACCTCATTGCTATGGATGATGTCAGCATGCTTACTAACTATGCCCACAGTGATTGGCTGATAGTCTCTGTCAGAGATTTATTCATGGAAATATTGTAGGGCACAATATTGTGTTGTTGTATTCAAATAAAGGTTTAAAAATAAAAAAAAGTTTAATTAGTGACACTTATCCTGCATTTTAAAATCTGCAATTAACAAGTATATGTTCAGCTTATTGTCAGCCACTTACATGTATGCTTCTCAAAAACAGTTAGCGGATATGCATATAAACAGCCTTTTAATTAACAGAGTAGAATAATCCTGGCTGAAAGTAATACATGCAAACATAAAAAAATAAAATAAAAAATGGATGCAAGAACAGCTGTTACTTCTTGCCCAACTGCTTAATGAAAACAATGATATAATCAAAGGAAAATTAGGAGTTGGGGCAACCTCCAAAACCAAAGGTGATATCTTTTTAAAAGGTCATTATCATCAAATGTTTCTAAAATGTTTATGTTCCAAGGCAGATTGCAAGCAACAGCCATTTTAGGATAGTTTGTGGCTTAGTCTTAGTGACTTAGCAGTTCTCTTCACTACTCCTAACGTTTCACAGATTTAAGATCTAGTTTTAGTGCTAAAACACTTTGTGAAATACTCTTAGAGCAAAAATGTAGGAGTCCTAAATTTAGTACTGACACGCCCATTCTTTTTAAGATTTTCTCCTAAATCGGCGAGTTATGAGCTACTTTTAGCCTTAAGATGTTTTGTGAATACTTGCCCAGATGTTTTTCCAAAACAGTTCCCCAAACATTCATTAAAGAAGAAAGATGGACTATTTCTGCAACAGGAACTCTCAGGGAAGACAATAACCATCCAGACTGACACCGGCACATCTGTATCTCTAATTCCAGAATCGTATACAAAGAGCTCCTGCTTGACTCCCCCTTGCAGCCAGTTGAAATTCATCTCTCATCATATACTGGTGATAGTACCAGTGCTGGGAGAAATCAGAGATTTCCAGGCAAGAATCCGAGATGAGTGACGGATTCTTACCAATATTCCATAAGCCACGACCTGTCCCATATACTCTGAGGGAAGCGGTGGAGAAGGAGTTAGATCGGCTACAAAGACATGGAATCATCACTCAAATGGAACAAGTGATTGGGCAGCACCAATAATGGTAGTCCCCCCTCCCAAAAAAATGGTTCTGTCAGAGTGTGTGGTGATTACAAAGTCACTATTTGTTGCTGTATACTTCCAGAAGAATATCAACTGCCAAATGCTGAGGATCGGTTTGCCACCCTAGTGGGAGGTAAAATGTTTAGCAAGCTTGATCTGTCATTCGCACACCAACAGTTACCTCTAGATCTTGAGTCAGAGCAGTACCTGACAATCAACACCAACAAGGAGCTTTTCCGTTATCATCACCTGGCTTATGGTGACAGCTCCAGCTATTTTTAGCACACAATGGATACTGCAAGGCAGACAATGTGGTTTGCTTTATGGATGACATCTTGGTGTCAACGTCACCTACTGTAGCAGCATTGGATCAGGTGATGGCCAGGCTAGAGAAGCACGGACTGAGGATGAAACTTGTAAAGTTTTCTTTTCTCCAAGATTCAGTGGAATACGTGGGGTACCGGATAGATGAGCATGGTCTACATCCTACGGAAGACAAATTTGAAGTAATCATAAATACACCAGCTCCACGGAATGTCTCCATTACTGCATCCTTTGCACTAGCTTTTGCAAGCAGACACCAAATGGAATGGGTCACTATGTTGTGAAGAGGCATTCAAAGCCTGCAAACAATGGATCCTGAACAGTAAATGCCTTGCATATTATAAGAATTGATACAGGAAACCTCTTCAGCGTGTCTGTGACGCTTCTGAAATGACAGCGTGGGTGCAGTCACTTCACATATCCTGCCCTCAGGAGACTTTGCACTAGCTTTTGCAAGCAGACACCAAATGGAATGGGTCACTATGTTGTGAAGAGGCATTCAAAGCCTGCAAACAATGGATCCTGAACAGTAAATGCCTTGTATATTATAAGAATTGATACAGGAAACCTCTTCAGCGTGTCTGTGACGCTTCTGAAATGACAGCGTGGGTGCAGTCATTTCACATATCCTGCCCTATGAAATCAACCGATTTCATTTGCATCACGGACCCTGACTTTGAGCGAGTGAAATTATGCTCAGATAGAAAAGGAAGCTCTGAGCATAATTTTTGGTGTAAAGAAATTACATAAGTATCTATATGGAAGAAACTTTGTTACTGATAGATCACAAACCACTTTTGGCCATGACCATCGTCCACAGTTCCAACTCTGGCTACATTAAGAATGCAATGGTGGGCGTTACTTGTGTTGACATATGAGATAAAGTACAGTTGTTCCTGTGGCCACGCAAATGCAGTTGCATTATTCCGTCTTCCATGCAAACATGGTCCTTCCGAGGAGGAGCATGAAGGAGTGTTTCTGATCTCTCATGGGAACTGCCTGTCTTAAGCCTGGCTCACACTGTGCGATTTTTTAAAATGTCCTTTAGGATTGTACTTGTCAGACTGTACGAACATGATGATCATATCACACTGTGGGATCTCAGTTGTCATTAATGTCAGACTGTACGACAGTCAAGACGCATTAAAAACAGGGTGTGCGCAAGAAAACTTGTCCGGAGTTCTACATTATCAACCCATACACGTTCAGTGACTGCGAGCTGCATTGCACGCGGGGCTGTAATGTTGGCTATCATTAAAAGTATATGAATGGCGTCAATACCAGCATATTTAAGAAGAATAGTGCAAGCAGCACTACACACCCACATGAAAACAGCAGCGCAACTGGTGTTTATCATAGCAAAGGCAACGTATCATATGAATTCCGTGAGCGGAGGATGAGAGCCCCAGAGTTTACGCGGTTAGAAAAAAATCTCTAGCATTAATTCTGATCATGGCTTGTCTTGAAAAACGAAGACAGTTTGACGTTCGTCGTAGGAGAAGTCACACTGCAGGACTGTGCGCCAAATCTTCTGACACTGCCAGTATTTTGTCGGAGGTAAAATTTGATCGCAATGGCCATTAATCGACTGTTGGTGAACATGTCAAACCAGCGATCAAAGACTACAGATTTTAGCCCAGGATTATAGGAATCTTTTAGGATTTTCAAAATTTGTCGCAGACGACCAAATCGTGACCAAAATCGCACAGTGTGAGCCCGGCTTTAGCAAAAGACATAGTAGATCAGACCAGACGTGACCTCCTGTCAAAGGTCTTGGATCTCACACTGACTGAGATGCCTAAGCTTGTACCTAATCCAAATCTCAAACCTTTTAAGAAAGGAAAGATCAGTTTTTCACAGACCATGTGACTCATGGCCCACAGAGTCATGGGCCACAGCACCGTGGGAGAGAATACATGTGGATTATGCAGAGGTCAACAAGCAACATTTCCTGGTAGTGATAGACGTCCATTCAAAATGGATTGAAGCCTTACCTACAAAGCTGGTGTCCGCTGAAAAGACTGCTAACCTTCTAAGGCAGTGGTTCTCAAACTTTTTATACCAAGTACCACCTGTTACGACCCTTTAAAATGGTCTAAGGGTAAAAAGGAGTAACATTAAATTTGTGGCAAATCTGTAAACTTGATGGAGGAAGCAAGAGGCCATGCAGGGACACAAACTGCCAACGAAAGGGATTTATTATACAAGGTGAAATGAATCCATATAACTACAAAATATAGATCATTAAAGAGACAACCCATATGTACAAATATTTACAACTCAGGAAAAAGGGAAACAAAAACAAACAAACAAATCAACCCAAGAGAAAGGGGACGCTAGTGATGCCAAAACAAAGAAAGAAACACAACAAAACCACTTCTAACTTATTTTAAACCTCTAACCTAACTAAAGAAAAGAAAGAACGAAAGAAAGCAAATCTTCAGCGCCAAGCGCCATATACTTCCCTACTCTCAACTAATAACAATGAAACTTACAGGGGGTGGCGTTCACCTCTTACCTAAGGTGTCTAAACATATCAAGTCACCTAAATGTTGCACAATGGAAGTCGCATGACATCTTCCCTATCCACCTTCCTCTTGAGTAAAGAGTAAACGTCATAGAGCATAAGCTCATCAAAGCTCAAAGAGCAACGCCATTCGAGTCACAAAGTAACAAAATAACCAAACGAAATGGCAAATCAAAAAGGGGAAAGGATCAAAACTCCATTTCAGTCCTACCTCCCTCACCAGCTTCTTCCATCCATTCCTCCTGTTCACTTCCTGATCCATCGTCACTTCCTACCATCTCAGCTCCAGTCACAGTTCAGTGCTGCCAACCGCCAATTCCCGCCAAGACAGGAACTCCTGCCGCTTCATGAGCCAATCAGCAGTCAAGGGAGGCGGCCTAAGAGATCGACAGGGAAAGGGGAGAGAGCAAGCAGGAGAGAGAGAGAGAGAGAGAGAGAAAGAAAAACACAGGCACTCCCACAAGGACATATATGGACGTAACACCACCTCAGAAAATATTTGGCTCTCCAAGTACCACCATAATGACCAACATTAAAGTAGGCTACAATAGCATAGTAGGCCTAACTATTCAACTACAGCTCTGCACAGTTCAAAAACGAGGCAGATGTACACAGAGGAATCACTAAATTAAAAATAAATTAATGTTAAATCACAATACATTTTAACAGACATGTTCACAAGTCTCTGAGGTCCAAGTCCAAGTCAAGTCTCAAGTCTTTGAGGTCGAGTCTAAGTCAAGTCTCAAGTCTTTAAAGTGGAGTCCAAGTCAAGTCTTAAAGGTCCCCTGAAATGCTTAGAAACACGCAGCATTACTCTATGTGTTGACGTCATTTTAACTGAAACAGGAAGACAGGGCGGGACATATCAAGCAGCCCCGCCCCTTTTTAAAATAGCCAATAGCTTTCGTTTATATCACAGCTTGGGCTAGAGCCATTCAGAACCGTTCACAGACAGGGTATGCCAGCCACAATCTCATCCATATTGCCATAAAATATAGCATTCTGTGTAGAATTCAAATAGCTCCGATACATTTTGTGGTCTGCGCCGACTCGCGCATGTGATCCGCTCCGTGCTATCGTGTCTCTGGACCGGAGCAGAGTGTGTGTGCGGTGCG
>NW_015664459.1:709362-710303 GCF_001515625.1 Sinocyclocheilus rhinocerous | reverse complement strand
ATGTTTTTTTTTGTTTTTTTTTGCGCTACAACATGGGATTAATCAATGCATGCTTTTATCATAGTTTATAGTTATATGGAAACGAAAGTGGTTAAAGGTCCCCTGAAATGCTTAGAAACACGCAGTGTGTTGACGTCATTGACGTCATTTTAACTGAAACAGGAAGACAGGGCGGGACATATCAAGCAGCCCCGCCCATAGCCAATAGCGCCAATAGCGTTCGTTTATATCACAGCTTGGGCTAGAGCCGTTCAGAGCCGTTGAGCTCCGTAAAGCCGCATTTGACAGGGTATGCCAGTCACAATCTCATCCATATTGCTATAAAATATAGTATTCTGTGTAGAATTCAAATAGCTCCTATACATTTTGTGGTCTGCGCCGACTCGCACATGTGATCCGCTCCGTGCTATTGTGTCTCTGGACCGGAGCAGAGTGTGTGTGCGGTGCGGTGGTTAGCGTGACACAGCGCGAAACCAGACTTCTTTTTTTCCTCAATGGAAAGCATATTTACACTGTTTGAATCGTTCCCTGTCCCCTATATAGTGCACTATGTACCATTCACTGTACAGAAAATACTAATTCTGTGGAATTAGGAGTTCTTTCAGCTAGTTATTGAGGCTAAATCGGTTTTGAAATACTGTTTTCACGATATGATTTTCTCAACAACAAAAAAAAACTAACAAAATTTAAGACAAATTAGAAATGAAAAGGTGTCCATTTATTAATTGTCAGACAAAATGCTGCACATTTCTTTGTAAAATTAAAATATTTCAAACAACAAAACTAAATAGAAATGTTAAAACCAACCCCAATCAATCCAATGAATAACACAAATTAAAAATCTCATATAAACAAACTAAGGCTTTGTCTGTGCTCTTTTTCAATTAAAATTAGAGGCAACCACTGCATTTTAATCATGATCCAAACAAAGATGCTGCATA
>NW_015664459.1:706598-709212 GCF_001515625.1 Sinocyclocheilus rhinocerous | reverse complement strand
AAAAAAAAAAACTTTAACAAAATTTAAGACAAATTAGAAATGAAAAGGTGTCCATTTATTAATTGTCAGACAAAATGCTGCACATTTCTTTGTAAAATTGAAATATGTCAAACAACAAAACTAAATTACAATTTTAAAACAAACCCCAATCAATCAAATGAATAATACAAATGAAAGAAATCTCATATAAACAAACTAAGGCTTTGTCTGTGCTCTTTTTCAATAGAGGCGACCACAGTATTTTAAACACAACACAACCCAAACAAAGAGGCTGCATACAGCATAAGCAGTTTTTAATCTAAATTGTATTGTATAATTTCGAAATCTGAAGCAAAAACAAAATGGTCTGACTTTAGTGAAACTATTCTACATAAAACATCTGTAAGAAACAAAACAGCAGCATGCAGATTCAGTCTCTGCCAGCAGGTGGCGCTTGAACAGCAATTCAACATCGTTTTCTTTGGTTACCGCTGTAAACAAAGCAGCATTGCGTTTGTGAACACTACTTTAATATGCATCCCAGGTAGCCAAAATGGTTTGGCCCAATAATGGCCCAGATCCGGCAGGCCGGAAGAAATAACTCGGCCCGGCTGCGGTTGCCAGACTCGGCATGGACATGGGATGAATGACGCCCCAGAATCGGCCCAAATACAGTGGCCTTAGTCCGGCTGCCAAAACTGCTGGCATAATTACAACTTCTAAAATATGTGTATTAAAGACTCCTTCCAGTTTTTATATAAAACCAGAGCTTTGAATAATTTGTTTTTCCACAAAATTACATTGTTACCTTAAAATCCTTAAGATGGCATCTACTTCCAACTAAAATAAAATATATATTTTACAGTGTCCTTGTTAAGCCTGCATGTACTTATGCATGTCAACTAAATATGTCACCTTTACAAAGATTAAGGGTTTGGCCCTTACACCATTTCTTTTTATGGCATCCCCACCTACTAACCCATGAATTACCCCATAACATCCATATGTGCTCCTGAAGACCTTGATTAGCTGGATCAGGTGTGCTTGATTATGGTTGGAGCTCAACTCTGCAGGACTGCAGCTCTCCAGGACCGGAGTTCACCACCCCTGCTCTAGCACTATGTCAGCAAACTCATAATTATAGCTTCATTATAAATAAACATTACTTTGATATTATATGTGTAGAACAGTTTATTAAAATGATATTATATGTTAGATTATCAAATGTTTACTCACCAGGGTAACAAGTTCTTCTGGTCTTCTGGCAATTAGCAGCACAAAAAGCCTGTCTGGTTTTGTCATTAGATGTCAAAGCTAGTTTGCATGTCTTGAAACTCATATAGCAAAAATAATGGTAAAGTTCCCTTAACCCCTTTAAGCTTGTTTCATTATATGAATTATCATTAATTTCCAAATGTAGTTAAAGAAAAAAGAGAATAAAAGGAAAAAAAATATATTAATAGGAATTAAAATAAAAAATACACTAACAAATAACATAACATGGGCAGGTAAAAGATATTATGTTTAAGTTTAAGTGTCACTGCTATATACTATTTACCACATTGTAAACAGAGACCTACCCCCAGCACTCAACCTAAACTGGTCCGGGTCTGCATGCCCATATCTCAGCCAAAATCAGACCAGCCCTTATGGTCCATAATCGGGCAGAATGTGGCTAAATGTGCCGTGTCTCAGTGCAAATCCAGCCAGATCTGCACATCCAACGCCTAGCCAAATCTGGCAACCATTACTGGGCCAGAGCTGGCTCACTTTCGGTGAGCTGCTGCCAGAACACAGCCGAGTGAGCCGACACTCAGCCGCAATTCATGGGTCACGAGTCCAAGTCAAGTCCCAAGTCATTATTTATGCGACTTAAGTGCGACTTGAGTCCAAGTCACAGACTTGAGTTTCTATCTCTGCATTTTAACTTAATCTTTATTTGAGTAAAGTTCTTTTTTTTTTTACATTTAAGTACAAATTGTGGGTACATCTCATGTCCGTGAAGTATATTTTTCATATATTTTCATCAATATAAAGCCCCAATGCTTAATTTTCTAGTACAAAATTAGATTTGTCCCAATCACACTACAATATGTTGAAAAAGCCATATCTTTGGCTCAAAAATGAAATACAACCCTGTTATTCAGCTGTCCAATTTTGTAAAGAAAATTACCTCAAATATAAATAAATTTCATAGTTTTGCCTTCAGTTAGATTAGGTAATCAAGACATTTGGGTGTGCTCTTCAAAAATAATAAGTGTTTATTGTGATATAACTTGTTTTATTTGTGCCTGAAAAACCATTGTCAACTACCCTGCAAACATGTCCTTGCGGGGTCCATGCTGGGTTTTTGCGGGCACAGTGGGCTAGGGCCAGCCCACACCAAACCTAAACAGGCCCGGTGCGGGCTTGCCCAGGGGAGGCCCACAGCTTTGGGCTCACTGCAGGCTCTCTGTGAGCAGCCTACACTATGGGACTGCCCACATTAATCCCATGATGGCCCAGTGTGGGCCAGACATGAGTCTGTTAAAAATAATTTTGTGGGCAGTTTTCTTCCTTACCACTAGGGATGCTAGGGTGTTTTAGGTTTCCTTAAGTAAAGCCATGTGGTAGAGAGAGTTAGCAATAGCAAGCA
>NW_015664459.1:702652-706588 GCF_001515625.1 Sinocyclocheilus rhinocerous | reverse complement strand
CGCCGCCGCGCGCTCAATCCACTCAGCGTGCTTTGCTTATCAACTCGCGCACATCAGCAATACAGGTATTAACCTGAATTGAATGTTTTCTATTTTGTATTTAATAAATTCATTGATTTGAAATCCCTTTGACTACTGTACATTTTTGACAATATAGACATTAGTTATGTGGTGACTGCATCCATTTCAGATGTAATACTATAATAACTGTTTTTCCCAAAGACTTAAGTCATAGTAGCTGAAAAGTATTTAAAGTGAAACAGATGTATTGTTATAGACCAGGTTGGGCACCCCTGTTGTAGATTAATAGTGTGGGCTAAGTGAAGGCTGCCCATGCAGGGCCAGCACTAAGGGGCCAACATTTTGCCAATGAACAAAATCTCAGAGGCCCTGCGCTGGCAGCCCGCTGGGGGCCCTTAGGCTAGCCCTAAGTGGGCCCGTAAAGGGCCGGTGCAGGCGTGTTTGCAGGGTAAGTTACCCACCAGGAAACCCCCCTTCAAAAATGAATGGTTTGTCCCATTCTCGCATAATTTGCACAGTATGATGTCGTTTCCTCTAGAAGCACATGGATGAAACACTAGAAAGTATGTTCTCTCTCTTTCCCCTAATATTGTTTAAAATAGCAAACCTGTGTCAAGAGTGGATTAATTGACTGTCAGCAGTGTTACAAAAGTATAATTGCTGCAAATTTTAACAAGACAATTTAACTAAAACGTATGTTTTGTTTATGAAAATATATTTCTAAACATACCATATGCTCAGTAGTTCCAGGCTTCCATACTGAATATAGGCCCAAAACAACTAAAAATGTCAACTAAGTTACCTGTCAACTGTGTTACCCGTAAAGGTAACATAGTGGACAGTAGCAAACATAGATGGTATTTTATGCACATATTCCTACTAGAGCTGCAAAACGATTAATCATGATAAATCGATTCAAAATAAAAGTTATATATGTGTGTGTACTGTGTATATTTATTATGTATAAATACACACACATATAGGCCAATGTATATATTTTTTTAAATATTTGTATGTATTGAATGTATTTGTATGTAAACACTTGTATATAATTTATACTATATATAAATATAAATATTTTATATATAAATCTAACATATTTCTCCTTATTATATACGTGTGTGTATTTATATATTCATAATAAATATACAAAGTACACACACACATATAGTATGTAAATGTAAACTATTATTTTGAATTGATTAATCACGATTAATCGTTTTGCAGCCCTAATTCCTACAGATCACCTACATTTATATAGCACTTTATACAATATAGATTGTTTAAAAGCAGCTTTACAGTGATAAACAAGAACTTAATGATTTAGTGATGCAACAGAGATCAATTAAAAAGTGTCATTGTTCAGTTAAAGTCAGTTTGGTGTTTAGTTCTGTTCAATAACTCTGTAAAATTAGAGTATTATTTACAAACAATTTAAAAGTATACTATTTGTAACATAAAATGTAAAGGAGTTACTCAACACTAGATGAGCAGTCATTTAAATCTCATTTTTTAAGATTTAACGATACAAATCGTTGTGTGTCCCAGGAAAATGCCAAGATTATCTGCCGCAGAAAAACAGCAGCGTTACCAGGCTCAGCAAGATTCTGATCCTTTAAAGAGGGAGGCTTTTGGTTACACTTTATTTCGATAGTCCACTTTAGACATTCTAATAACTATAAGTAACTTTGTAACTACATGTCAACTAATTCTCATTAATTTGCAACTACATGTCTACTAACTCTCAGAGTAGACTGTTAGGGTAGGTTTAGGGTTAGTAGAATGTTGACAAAGAAAGTGTTAGAAGATATTAAGCAGACAGTCTACTAATACTCTACTAACTGCTAGTTGACATGTAGTTGCAAAGTTACTTACTGTTAATAGAATGTCTAAAGTGGACTATCGAAATAAAGTGTTACCAGGCTTTTTTGTTAAAGGGCCATCAGAAATGGAGAGAGTTAAGACAGCAAGGGAAAGTCAAGGTAGTAGCAGACTTGACAGAAAGAGAGAAGCATAGGAAACATTCTTACTGGAGCAGCAGAGCAGAATGTTAGCATGTTGGATTTATTTTTCCCCCAAGATTTTTCAATGAACACTACAAATGGACATTGCTTCATTCAAGAACTTGTTCAATAAACAATTAAGTGGGTGGAAACTAGAACCTGTAAACTAAGCACCTGCAGTGTATGCATATTTGTTCAATAACTAGAACCTGTTCAGTATCCAGCTGCAAACTTGTTCAATACCAAATTTAAAAAAAAAATGTTGTAAGTATAGCCTGTGATCTGTTGTTTCTTAGTCATTTCTCTACTTTCTCATGTCCAGTAAACTGTTACCTTTGTCAACTAAGTTTCCATATGGTCAACTGTGTTACTGATGAGTTTATCATTTTCAAAAATACTCAGTTGCCTACTGTAGAACATGTTTAGTGTTAAGACATTACCCACCGTGTCCTTTGTCCCTCAAGGTATTTTTCTTTCAATACAGCATATACAAATTTGACTTATTTGAGAAAATGTGATGACCATTTAACTACTTTTGTGAAAATAGAGATCTATTATGCCTCTAAATATTTTTTCCAAAAAGTATTAATGATCAACTTTTTTTATTTTGGTAAGTGGATACAGAATCTGTCAATCAGTTCACTATTTAAATTCTAGGTATTTTTCCAAGCTATGAACAAATACTTATTTTGTCAGTAACATAGTTGACCGGAATATATCTAACATCTGCTTTTTGAACAAAAAAATAAAAATAAAAAAAATCCCAAAACCAGGTATCCCTGAAGAATAAGTACTTGATTTTAAGTGTTTTATGTAAGTTCATGTTTGGGTTTTTGGGAAAAAGGAAAACTTTTTTCTTCACATTGTCAAATTCCAAATGTACCCCGAATTATAGAATGACTGATTACCATTTATATTGTCGTAATCACATGTTGACGGGCCTGAATGGCTTGTTGGTTGAACTGCACATACACTGGTCCTGGGTCTGGGTCATCTGGCGGTGCCACCACCTCACCAAGTGGTATGCCGTGCCTGTGCGCCACATTGTGCAGCACACCACAGGCCAGCACGATGCGGCACACCTTGTCAGGGCGGTATAACAGCATCCCCCTGGTCCTGTCAAGGCAGCGCTACTGACGTTTCAGCTGCCCAATCGCCCGCTCTACAACTGACCAAGGCATCATTGTATCTGTGCTCTCAGTCAGTTTATGGGTTGGTGAGGGGGGTTATCAGCCACGTCTTTAGTGGATAACAGAGGTGTAAAGAGTACCTAAAAACCATACTTGAGTAAAAGTACAGATACCTTACAGTGAAAATGACTCCACTACACGTTACAAGTCACCATTTCCAAAACAACTTGAGTAAAAGTCTTAGAGTATCTGATTTTAACAGTACTTAAAGGGGTCATATGATGCTTTTTTAAATATCATTATTTTGTGTATTTGGTGTAACAGAATATGTTGACATGCTTTAATGTTCAAAAAACACATTATTTTTCAAATACTGTACATTATTGTAGGTCCTCTATGCCCCGCCTCTCTCAAACGCTTCGTTTTATACAAAGTCCCTCCTTTGACAAGCGCAGTCTGCTCTGATTGGCCAGCTGAACCAGTGCATTGTGATTGGCCGAACACCACAAGCACACGTCGTAAATGTAACGCCCCTTACCATAATCACGAGCGTCAGCTTTCAAAGTAAATATCAAGACAGTTAATAATGTCGTTAGTTTTACCATCAGTTCAAGCCCGAAAGGGCAACACAGTCGCGTGACAGACACAGTGATGAAGCTGGTATGTGCTCTCTCGCGCCAAGCCACGGTTAAGACAGCTGACGTGCTATGATTTCTGACAGGCAGTTCACTCTCCTGTGATGTGACCCTGTTCCCCTCACACACACACACACACACACACAC
>NW_015664459.1:700239-701368 GCF_001515625.1 Sinocyclocheilus rhinocerous | reverse complement strand
ACGTTCTATTAACTATAAGTAACTTTGTAACTATATGTCAACTACATGTCAACTAATTCTCAGAGTAGACTGTTAGGGTAGGTTTAGGGTTAGTAGAATGTTGACAAAGAAAGTGTTAGAAGATATTAAGCAGACAGTCTACTAATACTCTACTAACTGCTAGTTGACATGTAGTTGCAAAGTTACTTACTGTTAATAGAATGTCTAAAGTGGACTATCGAAATAAAGTGTTACCAGGCTTTTTTGTTAAAGGGCCATCAGAAATGGAGAGAGTTAAGACAGCAAGGGAAAGTCAAGGTAGTAGCAGACTTGACAGAAAGAGAGAAGCATAGGAAACATTCTTACTGGAGCAGCAGAGCAGAATGTTAGCATGTTGGATTTATTTTTCCCCCAAGATTTTTCAATGAACACTACAAATGGACATTGCTTCATTCAAGAACTTGTTCAATAAACAATTAAGTGGGTGGAAACTAGAACCTGTAAACTAAGCACCTGCAGTGTATGCATATTTGTTCAATAACTAGAACCTGTTCAGTATCCAGCTGCAAACTTGTTCAATACAAAAAAAAAAAAAAATGTTGTTGTAAGTATAAAATGGGATCTATTGTTTCTTGGTCATTTATCTACTTTCTCACATCCAGTCAACTCTGTTACCTTTGTCAACTATATTTTCGTATGGTCAGCTGTGTTACTGATGAGATACTTGTACTTACTCAAATGAAGTGAGCTGAACTTGTCTACTCTGACAACATTTTTTGTTTTTCTGCTATCCACATTCATTCTTCCTGATTCACTGTCAAATCCATCACTTTCTTCTGCCATCTCCTATCCATTTACAGTGTAGTTGTTGCTCGCCTCCCTTGCATCCAGGTCTCCTCACATCAGCTGAGTGATGTGACATGCTGCTTCACTAAAGCTATAGAACTTGATTCTATTTATTTATTTGTTTGTTTTGTTTTTTAAGTACACCACTCAAGTATGTACCTGCTGTGTTGCCACAAAGTCAAGATGCCCTGATTGAGAAACTCTTTGTTTTCTAATCACTCAGGTAAGATATTCTTTTGTTTTATTTATTAGCTTATTGATAATGTTAGTGTTATTGTTACAGTTCCTTCTTGTGTTCCCGTTT
>NW_015664459.1:688569-700148 GCF_001515625.1 Sinocyclocheilus rhinocerous | reverse complement strand
AAGGTCCAGAAACGTTGCAAGGACATCGGTAAAATAATCCATGTGACATCAGGGGTTCAACCGTAATTTTACGAAGCTACGAGAATACTTTTTGTGCGCAAAAGAAAAAAAAAACGACTTTATTCAACAATTCGTCTCATCCGCGATGCCCTGGCGCCATTTTAATAATAATAATAATACATTTTATTTATAACGCACTTTATATTTCAACAAAATGCCAAAGTGCTACACTTTAAAAAAAAACAAAAAACAAAAAAAAACAAAAGAACACAGAAAAAAATCAAGCAAAAGCTCTGCTAAAAAGGTGGGTTTTAAGGCCACATTTAAAAGCATCCACAGACTGTGGTGTCCTCAGATGGTCCGGGAGAGCATTCCACAGACTGGGAGCGGCTGAGCAGAAAGCCCAATCTCCCATAGTACGGAGTTTGGTCCTAGGGAGTTTCAGGAGATATGCCGAAAAAGAACGGAGGATATGTGTAGAGCATTGTGGAGTGAGGAGTTCTTTGAGGGGGGGATACACACCATGGATACATTGGTCAGTGAGGAGGGAAACCTTGTACTCAATCCTGAATGAGACAGGGAGCCAATGGAGCGAATTAAGGATGGGAGTGTGTGACGAGTGGGGCGGGGCCGAGAGCCGTGAGAGTGGAGCGAGGCGCATCCACAGACTGTGGTGTCCTCAGATGGTCCGGGAGAGCATTCCACAGACTGGGAGCGGCTGAGCAGAAAGCCCAATCTCCCATAGTACGGAGTTTGGTCCTAGGGAGTTTCAGGAGATATGCCGAAAAAGAACGGAGGATATGTGTAGAGCATTGTGGAGTGAGGAGTTCTTTGAGGGGGGGATACACACCATGGATACATTGGTCAGTGAGGAGGGAAACCTTGTACTCAATCCTGAATGAGACAGGGAGCCAATGGAGCGAATTAAGGATGGGAGTGTGTGACGAGTGGGGAGGGTCCGAGAGCCGTGAGAGTGGAGCGAGGCGGGTGGAGTAATTGATAATGAGCGACACGTGCGCCACTCACCGGTCTCGAGTCCCATGGAGGAGCTCCGGAAGGATAAAAGGAGGAGTAACGACAGTGAAGGACGAGAGAGGACCAGGCCTGGTTTTTCTGTTGTTTGTGAGGGGCTGTCGCGCTATTTTCAGTTTTGTGTTAATTTTGTTATTAAATTTATGTTGAAATGTTCGCCGGTTCCTGCCTCCTTCTTCCTGACCTACGAACTTTATTACAGAGTGATCATATTTGCGCACCCTCATCAGGATCCTAGCAGCACAGTTCTGAATGTAGTGCAGCTTCTGGAGGCTTTTGCCAGGGATCCCGATGAGGAGCGCATTGCAATAGTCCAGCCTGGAGGAAACAAAGTTGTGGACAAGCTTTTTTGCATCTGCAAGAGTGAGCATGGGGCGAAGTTTGGCGATGTTCCTCAGGTGGACGAAAGAGGTCTTACACAGATGTTTGATGTGGTCCTCAAAGGTCAGATGAGAGTCCATTTTAACACCCAGGTTGGTGACTGATGTTGAAAGTGAAATATTCTGGTCAGAGAAGGTAATGCTGTTAATGACAGATGTTCGGACCTGGTTTTGAGTGCCAATTAGGATGGCTTCAGTCTTGGAGCTGTTTAGCTTCAAGAAATTTTGCTTCAACCACTCCTTTATCTCCTCCAGGCAGGTGGTCAAAGTGGAAGATGGCAGGACAGCAGACGGGGTTGAGTTGGTCCTGACGTAGAGTTGAGTGTCATCAGCGTAGCAATGAAAAAAAATTCCATGCCGGCTGATGACATGACCGAGGGGGAGCATGTGAATGATAAACAGGATGGGGCCGAGCACTGAGCATTGAGAGACACCACAGGTGACATTGTGTGTCAAGGATTTAACCTCTCCCAAGGCAACATGCTCAGTTCTTCCAGTGAGGTAAGATGAGAACCAGTTGTACACAGAATCAGATAGACCAATGGTGGAGTGCAGACGATGAAGGAGAATGTTGTGGTCCACAGTGTCAAATTCAGAACTCAAATCCAGGAGGATGGGGAGGCAGCATCTGCCGTCATCAGTAGGTCATTCGTAACCCTGACCAGGGCTGTTTCCATGCTGTGGCCGGCGCGAAAACCAGACTGGAATTTCTCAAACGGTTTATTTTGGGTTTTTTTAATGGACCAGAAGCTGTGCAGCTACTACTTTTTCCAGCACTTTGGAAAGGAATGGAAGGTTGGAGATGGGCCTGTAGTTGTCAAGGACTTCTGGGTCTAAGGTGGGTTTTTTGAGAAGTGGTCTGATGACAGCAGTTTTCAATGTAGATGGAACATGGCCAGCCTGGAGGGAGTGATTGATCAAAGACATCTGGGTCTAGGGTGGATTTTTTGATAAGTGGTCTGATGACAGCAGTTTTCAATGTAGATGGAACATGGCCAGCCTGGAGGGAGTGATTGATGACTTTAGTGATCAGGGGACTTATAACACAGAGGTTAGATTTTACCAAGGATGTGAGAAAGGGGCCCAGGGCACAGGTGGATGGTTTCATCTTTCTAATAATGTTCTCAACCGCTTGCTGTGAGATGTCAGAGAAACAGCAGAGAGATTGGGAAATCCCAGGCTGTGGGTCGACAGTCGGGACAAACAAGTCAGTGGAACTGGATAGGATGAAGCGGATGTTATCTACTTTTTTCCTGAAAAAAGTGATAAAGTTGTTACACCTCTCCTCTGTAGCTCCTGAATGACAATGAGTTTGTGGTTTAAGGATGTAATTGATCGTAGAAAAAAGTTGCTTGGAATTACCAGGGCTATTGTTAATGATACTGGAGTAGAACTGTGAACGTGCATCTCTCAAAAACCTTGCATAGGCCTTCTGATGCTCTCTGTAGGCTTGCCTGTGAACAGTAAGTCCTGAGGCCATAAAGCGACACTCAAGGACACGCCCAGCTGTCTTCATCTTTCGCAGTTCGCAGGTTTACCAGGGAGCTGAGCGTGAAAAGTTGACAGTTCTAGTTCTGATAGGGGCATGGAAATCTAAGAGACTGCTCAGAGATTGGTTGTAGAAATCAACCGACTCAGTGACTAAGGAGAAATCAACAGAAGATAGATGCTGGAGGTCTATGGTCAAAGTGTCTATGTTGTTCTTTTTCAGGTCCCTGAAACAGATTTGACGCTTATCTTTAGTGTAGGAAGAGGGGAGTGGCAGCTCCATTGAGATGGCCTTGTGGTCAGATATACCCAGTTCATACACAAGAAGGTTACAAATAGGGGCTAAGTTTGAAATGACCAGGTCCAGTATGTGGCACCTGAAATGTGTGGGGACATCAACATGTTGTTGGAGGTTGAGACAGTTCAGTAGTTGCAGAAACTCAGCTGCAAAGTGGCAGGAGGGAGTGTCTACATGAATATTAAAATCTCCAAGTATTATAATGTTAGTAGAAATTGTGCAGAGTGTTGTAAGTAGATCGTGCATCTCTGAAAAGAAAACTGAGTTTTGTTTAGGGGGCTGATAGATGAGAAGATTTATCTATCAACGCGAATTCGTTGTTTTTGTTCAGATCAGAAACGTTGAGGTTCAGATCAAAGCGCAAACAACGAAGAAAATATATCCACGTGGCGCAGCTGACACAGAACAGCATACACTGTTTACGTTCAGTGGATACTCTCCAAAATGGCGCCATGGTGACGCAGAGGTGACAAATTGTTGAATAAAGGCGTTCTTTTTTTTTCTTTTGTGCACAAAGTATTCTCATAGCTTCGTAAAATTACAGTTGAACCCCTGATGTCACATGGATTATTTTACCGATCTCCTTGCTATGTTTCTGGACTTTGATCATTTAAGGATCCTTGCTGTCTATGGGAGGGTCAGAGAGCTCTCAGATTCCATCAAAAATATCTATATTTGTGTTGCGAAGATGAACGGAGGTCTTACGGGTTTGGAACAACATGAGGGTGAGTAATTAATGACAGAATTTTCATTTTTGGGTGAACTATCCCTTTAAATACACTTGTTTTGTATTGTTTCTGCCCACTTGTTTGTCTGTTTTTGCTTCCTGTGCTCAGTTCCTGTTTGCCTTTTCCCTGTGCTGCCTTGTTTGTCTTCATTGCCTGCGTCCCAATGTGCATACTATCCATCCTAAATTCGATGTGATATTAGTAATTTTCAATACAATTTAGGGCAGATAGGGTGGATAGTATGCACATTGGGACACAGGGATAGTTTCAATTGTTTGTTAACATAGCTACCCTTGTTAATTACCATAATGACTAATCACTTCCACTTGTCCCTTGTATCCCTGGTTAACTTGTGTATATATACCCCTGTGTTTGCTCATGTTCTTTGTCTGGTGTTGTCCATTGTGGCTTATGTTGGTATATCTCAGTTCAGTTTCCTTGTGGTTATATTCTGTTCTTGTTTTTGTTCTTGCTGTGTTTATTTTTGTCTCTTATCCAATAAACTACAACTGCATTTGGATCCAGCACTACCTCCTCATCTCTGAGATCACCTACGTAACACACTGATTCTTGAGACATGGGACAAAACATGTCCAGCAGTTGTAAATACTATTAGGTTTAAAAATGAAAATATTTTCAATTATAAATGTTATGAGGGATTAATGAGGGATTAGTAATAGTATTTAACACAATTATCCCCTTCAATTTAATTTAATCGTTATTATATCAAATCTATGAGACTTATTGTCTTCTCACTACATCTAAATCAGTGTGTCCACAGAGAACGGTTCAGCCATTCATATGCTATAAACTAGATGCATGTTTTTTTTAATGATGAAAAATAACTTTTTTATCAAAAGCAACAATTAATTATATCTCATATCAAAGCAAGGTTGTTTTCAAGGACACATGCATGTTTCATAAGGTTTCAAAGTCATGTCTCCACTTTTTGTCAACATCGTCAGACATTCATTAAAATGTAAAAAAAAAAAAAAAAAAAAAAAAAAATCAGGGAATATCACAGGCAGCTGTCACTCTAACGGACCCCCTTGCCACATTCCACCTCTGCAGAGTACATCCATGTCAGACAGGCTCCGGAAAGTTTTATAGTTTTATAATATTTTAACTCCTAATGTTAATATTTTCTGTGTCACAACCATGATATGTCAGCACCATCTTCCAATTTCTGAGGAAATTATTTGAAATATTTAGATCATTTTATTCTCCTGAAGCAGGTTCTATTAGCATCTAGCATCAACAGAAAAAAAATGCTCCTTTTGTTTTGTGAAAGAAATGCAAAATTTGTCAACACCGTCAGATATCACCATTTTCTGTCTTACCATGGTGGCAGGCCAATGACAGAGTTGACATTCAAAGTGAAATCATCATATTTTTGTGTCTTTCAAGTAATTTTAATTATATTAAATATAAAATAGTGTTTAATTTTCCAATAATGTATAAATACTAAATATACAGCATATATTGCTTTTGTGGATTGATAGTCATCACTTCTAGCAGAGTTAGGGTTAAGGGAACATGAGATTCAGGGAACGTAAGTCTGAGGAAACACATAACCCTAGATAAAACATATCTATACATAATACAGTTTGTTTGTATTCTGATAATGTGTTCTGATGATTTTTGGGTCATTTGTTAAGATGTTTAAATGTGAATATTAAGATCCTGGTGAATGTAAATGGATAGAGGTAACAACTAATTGTTTTATTTGTTCATTTAACAAAACACCCTGTTTTGTCCCACTTCTCAAGGATCAATGAACAGTTATTGATTAATGTTATTGATTACAAGGGACACTTTCATTCATCAATGGACAATCTCAAATACGTTTTCTTGCATTCATCATACACACTTTATAACACATTCCCTGAACTGTTTGTTCATTCATACAGGATTTAATGACTTACTATAATGCAAGGCTGGTTGCACTTTATTTTATAGTATGTGTATTTACAGTGTACGTACCAAAGGTACTGGGTAATACAAGGAAACTAAATGGGATAAGGTTAGGTTTAGGGGTAGGGGTAGGTTCAGGGCTAGTACCAAGTTATTACCTATTTATTGTAGTTACTATAATAACTACATAGTATGCACATGAGAAACAGGACTGTAAATTAAAGTGCAATTGAAAGGTTCTATGGATGTTAACCCTAGATGCCAATAATGAACCTTTATTTTTAAGTGGGTGGTTGTGTAAAATGCATGCAAAAACAATGGAGAAAAAGAATGGCTAAAATAAATTAGCCTACTGCATGTATGTAACAATTATTTACACTGTGTTAGTTTATCTGTTAATGCCATTAGCATGAATGAAACAAACTCTATCCATTAGATGGCGTCGGAGCACATGGACCAATGGTTCCCAACCACCCCCCAACACTGCACATTTTAAATGACTCCTTTGTTTGACACACCTATTTTGGATCTTAGAGTGTTTCAGCTATTTGATTAAGGAGACAAAATCTGCAGTGTTGAGGCTACTCGAGGAATGTGGTTGGCAACCACTGACATGGACATTTTCTGTTCTGTGTATGAAATTCATGCACTTCAGTCAGCAAAAGCCAGATAAATTAGGGGTAGGGTGTCTTCTTGCCTTCTTTGATCATTTGCATGTCCTGCTTTCCACCTACTTCAACTTAAAAACTTTAGTTTAGTTGCTGCCTTAAAATTTTAAGAATAATGAAATTGTCGGTGCAAGTCAAATTATATTAAACTGACTTACACATTGAGTTGAATCTTTTATGACTAAGTTGAAATTGGTAAAATTAATTTGATGAGTTAAAGTAATAGGAAAACATACGATGACTTGATTTATTGATCAAATAATGTTTTACAATGTATATAGTTCTTGTAAAAGTTTTGCATTTGCTGAACTGTTTAGTATAACTGTCTGTCAAGATTCCTTCCTCCTTTTGAGTGCTCCAAATAGACATTTTAAATTAAATATCGACCTTTTCCATTTATTACTCATAAATTTATCATTTACAACCCCTGGATCAATGTTGAACTCTGAATCCTGTGTGTGCAATTTCATAACTGACACCATATATCAGACATTCCATAATTATTCCACAATGCATTTTATTATAAAACTCTCAAATTCACCGTTTGTCTATTAGATCTTGTGCCTGCTTTATTAAGAGAGAGAGAGAGAGAGAGAGAGAGAGAGAACACAACATGTCAGAACATGACAGTACCTCATTATCCCAGTAGGAGGGTATTAAAGAGTTTTAGTGCATGTGGGTCATCTGCTTTCACTGATGATAGCAACCAAAGAGCATGACGAACATATCAAAATCAACACCAAATGCTCTAAACCAATAAAGACCTCCATGGTACATTAACTTTATTGCACACACAACCACAAGCAATTTAAGATTATCAGCTGCAGAGATATGCCCCCAAGAAATGCTTAATTTGCAGCAGTTTCCTTAGATGTGTTAGTTTACCATAAAAATGATAGTTCCATAATTTTAGGCACTAATGGTGAAAAGATGCTGGACACATATAACAAACACACACACAGTTTAAGAAGACAGGTATTATATCATGTCTCCCCTCAGTCTTAAGAAATACAAATGCGAGAGAGAGAGAGAGAGAGATTGGATTGCTTGTGATAACTCTGAATCACCCAATACTTATATCCCTACACACACATAAAACACTTCCAAACACTCAACATCAGCATGATTCAGGGTTGCCTAGCAACCATTTGGATTTCTCTCCCTCTCTATCCCTTTTTCATTCTAATTTTCAGCACACACATCTGCTCAAAGTCATTTAACATTCATTCCAGAAATCCTCCTTCCAAAAATGCACCTCCCCATCTTCATTCCTCTTAAAAATATATAAAAAAATGTTTAAAGTTGAGTTTTTCATACATTTAGTGAATATAAGCCTGGGTAATCTTAACTGTTTAAAATGGTGACAATGATTGGTACTGAAATGACTTAATTATGGTTAAATGCAATTATGACTTAAGCCACACACATTCAATTTAAACAAATTCCTGATGTTACAGACGTTACAGAATGTGTAAGAAGTCAACCTCTGACAAAAGTTGCAAATAAACATGCATGGACACATGGTGGGCATTATTTGCATGTTGAGGTGTATTTGGTTTGGGCCACACACAGAGTGCTGCTGATTTCAGACCAAAAACTTGGCCAAAAAATGTGCTTCAATCAGCTCCGTAGTTCAGTAGTCAGGCCATTGACCAAGAAGTCTGCGATTTCTAGGGTTTTCCCAATGTCAAAATTATGACACATAATTATGACATATCCACCCCCCAAATTCCCACATTGTACAGCAAAAAGCAGAAAGCATTGTTGCAGTTTAGATGTAGATGCTCGTTGGTATAAAGTGCACAGCTATCATAATTGGTTACATAAGATAAAAGGACGCAATTTGTATAACCAAATCACATATATTTTCATTAAAAACATCCCAACACACATTTATCATTTAGTTTTAGGGGTTTCAAATTAGGCAGATTATAATAATTATTGTAATGCACAACATATTCTATGGCATTCCAGGGCCCAGTTTTATTGTGGGATCTCTCTCTGACTGCCACGGTGGAGAAAGTGTTCCTATTCAGTACAATACAGCTTTGTCAAACAACTTTGAAAATTCTCTTCAACCGCATCAGCAATTTAAAACACATATCATTCCACAAATATATTAAAAACAACATATTACATACAGAGAGAAGCAGTATGTAAAGGGGAGATTAGGGTGATTCCTAGGGCCTGGTGAGGATGGGGGGGGGGACCTGAACGTGATTTCTACCGAGGGGACAAACATAGGGGTCTGAGGCCCTGTCCACACGAACACGGTTATGTTTAAAACCGCAGCTTTTTCTATGCAGTTTGGCCATTCGTCCACACGCAAACGCAGCACCAGGTCACTGAAACCGAAATTTTTTTAAAAGACCTGCCAGGGTGAAGATTTTCAAAAACTCTGGTTGCAGTGTTATCGTGTAGACAGCGAAACCATTTTTGGCTTGTGACGTCGGAGCCTGCGCTGTTATCTCAGCCTACTGGAAACTTTTTCAGGCTTCTGATTGGCCAACATGGCTTAAAGGTTGAGATTATATCGCCACCTGTTGGTTTGGCATGCTCTTGACAGTGCTTCATAGCATGCGTTTGCGTTTTCATGTGGACGGAGATTTTTTTTAAATGGAAGAAGGTAAAACTCAGTTTATAAAAATAACCGTGTGGACATGGCCTGAGTCAATATGCTGTTCAAGGGGCCCAGAAATCTAGCTGTGCCCCTGGTAATAGAACACAATCCTCCCTGTATTAGCAAAATATTCATCTAACAGCTGACCATTTTACCTTACTCTCAGTGTTTGAAGCAGTAAAAAGGTCACCACTACAAAATGCTCTCTTTTTGTCATCCAAATACCTTGCTAACTCATGCCTTATTGTTAGGAATAAATCTAATAGTTTTAGTCACAGATTCATTCTGTTACTTGATGGTGGAGCCGACAGTACCAAACCCCCCATCAAGGATAACATCTCTGGGGCACCCAAGATCTTTCTTCTGAACCATATCCTAGCCAGTCCACAAGATATTGACCATGACCATGACCACCACAGCACCAGGAGTCCAGAATCATATGCAAATGTGATTTTTATATAATTTTGCCTTCATATTGCAAATTAAAAAAGCTGAAAAGAAAAATCATAGTGAGAGTCAGGCCAAAAACCTAACCCTTATCAGCATAAATGCTATTTAAATTATTTAAAATAATATTTAATTGACTTTAATTTGATGTAATATTGATGAAAGAATACATAATATTGTTATGTTTTTTAAATTGCAAATTTATTTCTTGTTATATTAATTCTACAGTTGTGCTCAAAATTATTCATACCCTTGGTAAATATGATCAAAGAAGGCTGTGAAAATAAATCTGCATTGTTTATCCACTTGATCTTTCATTCAAAAAAATAAATAAATAAAAATCTAACCTTTAATTAAAGTAAAAAAAAAAAAAAAAGTGAAAGTGGGGGACAGATATTTTCCGTACTGCCCCTTTGTTTACTTTGATTTTCTCTGTCACGCCATCCAACTAAAATACATTATGATTGGAGGCGAGGACCAATTAAGAGAAGGAGTATATGTATATAGGGCAAGGTTTCGAGACTGGAGGAGGTTCGATTGACCAGAATCTGTGTGTTACGTTCCCTTTGGAGGCAGTCCTTGCGGGTGGATCTTTCAGAGTGTGCGTTTCCGGGGATGGTGGAGAGGAGGTGGGGCTACCTGTTTAGCCTGTTGCTAACGGGCATTTCTCTTGGCCGGCGAATGCCTCTTTGTCAATTCTGGGATTAAACTGGAGTTTCGCACCCTACTCCTAAAAATCAGTGACTTGGAGCTGTCAGAAAGGAAGGAGCAAGACAGGCTGACGCCGCCGATGTTCCCAAGTCACTCTTAGCCACCCATGCTTCCAGCTTGGTCAGTGTTCGCTCTAATCACAGTCACACATACACTCATTGCACTAATTTCTGCACATTTAAAAAGTGCTGTTTTGTTTTTTTGATTTCTGTTTTGGTTTTTGTTCGATTATTATTATTATTATTATTATTATATATGTTTTTCCCCTTGAAGTGGAAGAGATCTAAAAACTTGTCTATATTATATTAACACTATATTATATTAACATTACCTCATTAAAAACTAAGAAAGTTGCATACAACTTTTCCTGTAGTGTTGCCTTTGTTCTGTCTTTATCTTTTTTGTATGTAGCGGATGGTTGTGTTTGTCTGTTGTGCTATCCGGGATGAATGAAATTAATATAAAAATGTGGCAGGTATCCAAGTTGACCGTGAGCCTAGCTTCAGTCAAACACTCAAAAAGTGCTCTAATATGTTAGAGATATTGTTCCCATGTATCCAGTGGCGTAACTACAGACAGTGCGGGCAGTGCAGCCGCACTGGGGCCCGTGCCGCGGGGGGGCCCCACAGCGCACGCGGGCCCTGCCCACATTGCAAGCGACTATATTAATATAAATGAATAATAAACGTATTAATAATAAAATACAATTAGTACCGAGATTATTTATAGAACATAATAAATATATAAATATATACTTCAGTGGTCTAGTGGTAGAACTTTTGTCAAGCATTTCTGAGGTTTTGGGTTCTAATCCACCCTTGTGTAGTTTTTTTCTCTCTCTCATTAAAACCAAAGTTGTTCATCAGTGATTGTATATCAAGAGCAAGGACATGTTTGTGTGCATTTTGTTTTGTGCTTTTACCAGAACAAAGCCTACGATCGTCTGTGTGAAGACTGCGCATTGTGCGAGATGTCGCAAAAAGTGGCGGGGGTCGTGGGGACACATGTCCCACCCGTAAATAAAAATATAACACAGAATGAATAGTCTTGTTTTATTTGTTATTTGTCATTTCTACGACTTTCCAAAAAAGGAGACAAATATTTAGATTAACGTCAAATTTGCCCCTCAGCCGTTGTATAGAAACACCCTCGCAAGCAGCGCTAATTCTTTTTTTTTTTTGTCATTTATGTGGGGTCTCCTCGAGAGTGTATGTAGCCTAATGTTAAAGTGATTATATTGCGTTTCATTTTTAATAAAGTTAATTTAGAAAAACGTTTGGAGCATTTTTTGTT
>NW_015664459.1:686525-687119 GCF_001515625.1 Sinocyclocheilus rhinocerous | reverse complement strand
ATTATTATTATTATTATTATTATTATATATGTTTTTCCCCTTGAAGTGGAAGAGATCTAAAAACTTGTCTATATTATATTAACACTATATTATATTAACATTACCTCATTAAAAACTAAGAAAGTTGCATACAACTTTTCCTGTAGTGTTGCCTTTGTTCAAACGTTATCTCTTTTGTATGTAGCGGATGGTTTTGTTTGTCTGTTGTGCTATCCGGGATGAATGAAATTAATATAAAAATGTGGCAGGTATCCAAGTTGACCGTGAGCCTAGCTTCAGTCAAACACTCAAAAAGTGCTCTAATATGTTAGAGATATTGTTCCCATGTATCCAGTGGCGTAACTACAGACAGTGCAGGCAGTGCAGCCGCACTGGGGCCCGTGCCGCGGGGGGGCCCCACAGCGCACGCGGGCCCTGCCCACATTGCAAGCGACTATATTAATATAAATGAATAATAAACGTATTAATAATAAAATACAATTAGTACCGAGATTATTTATAGAACATAATAAATATATAAATATATACTTCAGTGGTCTAGTGGTAGAACTTTTGTCAAGCATTTCTGAGGTTTTGGGTTCTAATCCACCCTTG
>NW_015664459.1:682318-686291 GCF_001515625.1 Sinocyclocheilus rhinocerous | reverse complement strand
TAAAAATATAACACAGAATGAATAGTCTTGTTTTATTTGTTATTTGTCATTTCTACGACTTTCCAAAAAAGGAGACAAATATTTAGATTAACATCAAATTTGCCGTCACTCCCTCAGCCGTTGTGTAGAAACACCCTCAAGCAGCGCAAATTCTTTTCTTTTTTTGTCATTTATGTGGGGTCTCGAGAGTGTATGTAGCCTAATGTTAAAGTGATTATATTGCGTGTGTTAGAGTGAGACGCACGGAAAGAGTTTCAATTTGAGTTTCGATGTTCAATTTATTATAAGAAACTGATAAGATACTGATTTTAGTTGGTCTAAATTAAGTAGGTTAGGCACAAATTTGCATATATGGGTTCCCTTCTAGACACGAGCGCTGTGTGTTTGTATGTGCTTCATAACCGTGCACCAGGGGGCCCGTCATAATAGCCTGCACTGGGGCCCGTCATTACTAAGTTACGCCACTGCATGTATCACTATATACAACCACATCATCTAGATAGACAGCACATCCATTTAACCCATAAGTTACATTACCCAGTACTGAAAAGTATCAAATGCATTTCTAAGGCCAAAATTCATAACAGACTAAGAATATAGCTAATAAATCGTAATGAAAGAAGTAGTGCTGTCAAAATTAGCATGTTAACACAGGCGATACATTTTTCCAGTTTAATGGTGCTAAAAATATTTAATGCAGGGACGGAGCTAGGTTTTGCCACCCCACTCACAACTGCTGCTTCTGTCTCTTTTTTTTTCTTGACAAGAATTGTGTTTATTTAGACGCAGAACGTCTTTACAACCACATTAAATGGGAGACTTTTCAGACTTGCACTCTAACTTCACCTCAGCGCCAGGCACTAGTCAAATGAGCACGGAAAAGATGCAGGTACAAGGGAGCTTCAGTAAAACAACAGTGAACTGCGGTCAGATGAGATGTTGTCAGGCCAAATGTAAATAAAAACAAATGTTCCTGTCCTGTCAGCCATTATACTGTGCTCATAGTGCTGTACTATGTATACACTCTGTAGCCTGTATCATTTCATATTAAAGCGTGAATTAAACTATAAGCATGGATGACAGACCCCCGTCAGGTTCCGCAGCGGCAGCTCTTAAAGTAATAGCAGCCAAATAACCTAATAACCCAGCTGCTGTGATGTGTTAATCAAATATCAAAAGAAAAAAAGGTAATCTATAACTTTTGTAGCTTTAAGGATTCATCTATATTTAATTTAGCATTTAGTGTTTGATAACTTTTCAATTTCTGTATATTTACTATTTGCTGAATTGCACAGGTAAATATTTCATTTATTATAATGGGTTTATGTGAAGATTGTTATAAGTTCACTTAAATTAGAAGTTGTTATTTTTTAAAGTCTAATAAACGTTAAAATTGATAGCTCTCAATTATATGGTAATGTTGAATGACTATAGTGAATGGTGAAATATTAGAAGAAAAAAAAACAATTTCATTGAGACATCAGTAATATTGGTATCAGTGATACTCGCTTTTAGTCATGAAAAATGCCACTTAACAAATATTAAAAATATATTGTCTTTATGTTGTTTCTACATTCATTTGAAGATTGAATGTGAAAATATTGCAATATAAAAGTATATTTAAAAACTTTAATGTTAGGTGGGATTAATCACAATTAACTTCAGAAAAAAATGTGTGATAAGTAAATTTTTTTAATTGATTGACAGCACTAGAAATCTCCTGTGCACGAGTGGTTAAAGGCACTTGCCAATATCCTTTTAATAAATTGAATTTATTGACATATAAAGCAGAGCCAACAGAATCTACACAATCTTCCATTTGGGGCAAAGGGAAAGATTTGGATTTTGTTACATTATTCACCTTCCGATAGTCAGTACAAAAACGGTACATTCTATCTGGCTTTCACTAATAAACAAGGTGATGCCCAGCTTGAAAAGGAAGGTTTAGCAATGTTATTTTCTATCATGTATTTAATTTCAGACTCAAGATGTTATCCGAAGAAACAATAAAAACATTGCCGTATTGGATTTGCATCACCAACATTTATATTGTGCTCTATCAAATAAGTGGTTGAAGGAGAATCTGAAAATAACATAAGCAAATCTGAAAGCAAAGCTAACAACTCAGCTCTCTTCGAAGAGGCAAATGTTGTACACAATGCTCCAAATTATTTAACGTTTCAGAGTTATTAAGTCAGGGCAGCAAAATACAAGATAATTTAACATCCTCAGAAACTTCTGTCACAGCAGCAGCCACAGCTACTGCTACTGGAGCCTTCTCGAACACACTGGTATGAGAGTAAAAAGGTTTTAACAGGATTACATGGCACAGTTGTGAATGTCACTTCCATTCAGGAGTTGAAATCAGGTAATTCTGATCTGAAACGTGCCATACAACCGTATATGGACCTAAAAAACTTAGGACAGAATGGAGAAACAGGAAGAGGCAACAGGGCCAACACCTGATACTTTTCTTCTTTTGTTTGTTCAACAAGTTTTCCTTAGCCATTTGATCAGCTAAGAATAAACAATGTCTGAAATCTTTTACATAATGTAACAAACTCTGAGATGGATTGGGTCCCCCTTTTAGTCCATCATGGAGAAACAGCCTGTGGTCCACGCACTTTATGACCAAAGACCAATTCATTGGGACAAAAACCTAGACTGTCCTGAACCACCTCACAAGCCACCAACAATAACCAGGGCAATCCTTCCTCCCAGTCACCCATTAATTCCACACAATAAGCTCATAGCAGAGACTTCAAGGTTTGGTGGAAGTGTTCCAAAGCCCCTTGACTTTGTGGATGGTATGCATTAGAATGGTTTTGCTTCATACCAAGCTGCTGCAAGACTTCCTGAAACATATAAAATGTAAAGTTTGATCCCTAGGAATCCCAAACACAGAAATAAACTGTGTCAAAGCTTTATCAACAGAATGAGTAGTGATTGAATGAAGAGGATAGGCAATGGGATATCTAGTATTCTGGCACATTACGGTAAGAAGATATGCACTTCCTGACTTAGAAGAGGGTGATGGACACACACAATCTATTATCAGATGCTGAAATGGTATATCAATCCCTGGTATTGGATAGAACGGTGCTTGTTTTAGGTACAGGTTTGGCTTTCCTGTGAACTGACAAGTTGGACAGGTTTTAATAAACTTCCTAATGTCTTTTTTTATTCGAGGCCAGAAAAAATAATGCAACAGATTATTGTATGTTTTGTTGACCCCAAAAGACATTGGCACAACCACCTGAATACAGACCTCACCCAAAGGTGCATGTCTACCAGATAGCCATTTTCTTAACAGGAGCACATCCTCAACAGCCACTCCCTACACTTAGGAATCATTTTCCTTTTTTTTTCACAACTTGAATTAGGCTTCACATTCTGAATTTCAGAAACATTTTTGTTCATAGCTCGAGTAACAGCACAAGTCACAAAGTGTTTATCAACATCAACCTGTACTGTTATGGAAGGAGAATCTGTTACACAAGGAGGAGGTGGCACATCCCTCCAAACAAGCCCTCCAACTAAATTATTACCCTGCAGGGCTGTGAATCTTTGGGTAGACGGCGAATCGATTCAATTCACGATTCATAGGTTTTCGATTCGATTCAAGAATGATTTTTGCAAATTCAGAATGATTCAATTCGATTCGATTCACAATTAAATTTGATTCGATTTGATTAACGATTTGTTTCTTCATTCTTTAAGTGCATTCAAAGGATTATTCAAATGCTTCCCCTAAATTCTTTAAATGCTCAGTCAGGGGGCAAATTACACAGCAGCCTTTATGGTTAGAGAAAGAAAAAACACTTTTGACCATTGTTAGATGCTAGTTTAATGATGCTATGGCATGACATGGAATATGTAGAAATTTGTGTAAGCAAAGATTTAAAAAAAGAGCTTTAAAAGTATTATGTATAGGCTAACATTTTGTCACACCAGGGGCGTAGCCATCATTTCA
>NW_015664459.1:660761-682178 GCF_001515625.1 Sinocyclocheilus rhinocerous | reverse complement strand
TTTTCTTATCTCTTACTTTGAATTTGCTATAAGAAATCAAATACACTTCTGGACAATAATCAAATCATTTGTAATCTATATATTTTTTTCCTAATGGCAATTTTATGATTGTTTTATATACTACAAACATTTATTTTAATTTTCTGCACAGAATTAGGTAGAAAATATACTTTATAGTTTCTGTACTGTAATAAATGATATGTCAATTAGCACTGCATCATTCATACATTTTATTTTATTTATTTATTGTGTCTATTGTCTTAACGTTTCACCAGTTAATTCTGCTTTTTATTCAGCTTAGCTGCAGCAATAGATGCCTTTGTCCATATTAAGCATTTCCTGGCACGTCTTAAGTTCTTTGAGCGCGAGATCACTTCTCTTTCAGTGCGAAAACTTCTTTATCTCATTTTCATAAAATAAAATGCTATAGTATTTAACTTTTCCTCTCCACCGGCAAATATAGCAACGAGCGCTATGCATCTGATTATCAGATAAACCTCACGCTCTTATTTCAAGGTTGTTGTTAATGCTGTGGTTATTTGAACAGTTTCCTTCATACATTCGGTTCAACTATATTGTTAAAACACATTTATCATTCAATGGAACTATGCGTATGCTTTAGACACATTTTTGCTCCATCCATGCAATAAATGCGCAGCCTTCGACTGTTCAGGTAATGTCGTCGGTATGACCGAGAGAGCCATTGAAAAACTACAGAAAAGCAAAACTACTTCACTTTAGCATCACTGGCCACGAGTACTAAGGAGAGATCACACATCAGCTACTCAAAAAATGTGCCAGCGAGACGAACTGAGCGCGAGCGCAATCTTGTGACAGTCACAGGTGGTAAATAGTGGAGCGCATAAAGGAGAGATGCGAGGACACGAACACTGTTCAAGGTCTCCATTAATTCATGCTTGTAGTAATTTAATGTGTATATATTTTGAAAGCATTGAATCGCTATAGAAATAGTGATTCATTCGACTCTTAGAGTTTTAAATTGATTACTGTCCGAGATCGATCATTCACGATTCAAAAATCCATGTTTCAAGATCGATGCATATGCATCGTCAGGGTTTGTAATCGATGCATCGAGAAAATGAGTGAACCGTTACACCCCTATTACCCAGTATAACAGCAATACATGCCACTGGCAGAGAAGGTTGCACACCTGCAACAACTTGACCATTAACTAAATCTGATTCAAGTACAAAAGTGCGCAACTGAACAGGCAAAACTTGTAATACAATTCGTTTTATCAACACCTCATTTCTGGTACTGGAATTCTCCTAAAAGGGTAAAACAGACTAAAATAAAGGTCTCTGAAGTGCCAGTGTCTCTGAGAATTTTAACCGGGACTTTGTCTTTGTTTTAACATCTCTATGGGTCAAAACATATTCATCAGCAAGGACAGCAGTGATTTCTGCATTCTGAACATTTCTCTCCATTATAAAAACAGCCAGATTTTCAGGTAAAGTGTTTTTAAATTGTTCCAACAGCAACAACTCATTAAGAGAACAAAATCATCTGCTTGTGAAACAGAGCATCAACGATCAAACTGAATCCTTAGCTCTCTTGCGAACTAGAGCTAAGTAAAAGACTGCTGCACACCTTTTCATAAAGTCAAAAACCATTGCCTGTAGGCTTCAGGAACCAATTCATATTTCTTCTGAACCACATCTTTACCCTTACTATAAAAAAATACTGTCCAAAACACACACTGTAAAATAAATTGCTTGTTAAGAATCTTCCCATCCCATAAGATCTGCCAACCTCTCAAAGAAAGTAAAGTAAGTATCTAAATCATCCTCATCCAATTTTGGCATAAGGTTAAGAGCACAAGCTACATCAAAATCTTTTGGAGCTGGATTAACAATTGGGGATTGCAAGCTCACAACGTGGTCTCCATGATAAATTGGGCCGTCCAATTAGATTTGGGTATCAGATCACGTGCCTGGAGCGGCTGCTTTTGCACAAACCGGCGAGATTGGTGGCGCTAGAGCACAGAAAGCCACTATTAAAAAGAGTGTAGATGCAGAGGAAAAGGATCCCAGAAGAAAATGGATGTTGAGTGTTTGTTATCATTGGTATCTGAGAATATACTTTTTGATAAAAGTTACAGTGATTACAAAAATATAGACAAAAAAAAAGAAGATCTGTGGCAAGGAATTGCTGAGAAAATGGTAATCGATGGTAAGCCTATTGTCTTTTTAAAATCATAAGCATTATAGATTGTTTGTGTTTCTGGTATATACCAAACTTTATCTTAATTTACTGTTGTATGTTTTACAGGGGACAGGGTTAAAGTTAAATGGAAAGACCTAAGAGATGCATACACAAGGTCGTGGGCAGGCTGCCAAAAAGAGAGTGAACAAAGTGCAAACCTGTGCTTCTGGGGGATCCACAAGTTCTGAGCCTGCTCCGTCATGTTCAAAAAATTAATTAATTAATTAATTAATTAAATAAAATAAAAAAGCAGCCATAGACACCAGATTTTGTGCAAAGATACCTAGCAGCTAAGGAGGCTAGAGGCTAGAGAGGAATGCATAGAGCAATGCAGGGAGGACGACATTAGTTTATTCCTGCAAAGCAAGGCGTCAGTTATTAGAAGATTGCCCCCATCAAAGCAGTCTTGTGTAAAAATGCGCTTTCATCAGATTTTACACGAAGCTGAGTATGGACATCCAGACATTCTTCTTTCTCCATTTGCTCAGCAATCTTCTGTGTTCTACCACTGAGCACAGCCCCCCCATGCTGGATGCATCCATAGTGACTGTATTTCAAGTAGAGACAAGTGGAGGCCCCTTGTAAAAGCTCACATCCCAAGTGTCAGATAATGCAGGATTTGGGTAGAGTTAAGGCAGGCATGTGTTTAACAGTTCTAGTGAAATCACAGATGATGCCACTGCCATCAAATCCAGCATACTTTGACATGTTTTGAGACCAAGGGATTTTTCCTAGCTTGAAACATCTTAAGAGCTCTTGCAAGTCCTTTGCTGAAGGCTCACACTGACAATGAATCACTTTTTTCCCGCTGACTGGGAATGAGAACACTCTTTGTCAAATTGACTATGAACCCCAAGCTCTGCAATAGCTAATCATCGAGATCTCCACCCAGTCTCAGCAGGGAGAGTGCCCGGACAGGATGACAGTAAATTGTTATGCTGTTCCTTCGAATGCAAACGTCAAGAACTGTCTGTGATGAGGGACTTTCTGGGCATGAAAATAAACATCTTTCAGACCCACTGAAATAAATCAGCCTTTCAGACGAATGTGTGAAAATATCAGAATAATAGGTAATTATTCTGAAAAGCTGCTTCACCAGAGCATGTTTCAGTTGTCTTAGATATAGAATAGGTCCAGCGTCCCAGTGTATTTTATTTTTTTTTTGGGGCAGAAGAAAATAACAGCTGTAAAAGCCTGTCACGATCTGCTGCTGGAACAATTTCCACAGTGTGGTTCGTTAAAAGGCTCTCTATTTTTGCCCGTAACATTGGCACATCTTTTTGATGAATGGCAGATGAAATAACGCCACTGAAGCATGCTTGAAAGCAAATTGGAATTTTTGAAGGCCCACGCTGAAATGACTCTGAATACTTCCCACACTTCTGCATAAATCGATAGAGGTTGACTTATGTTGTGTGCTGTAAGCAGGAAAAAAAGTCATTCCCTCACTCGCCAACAGCTGTCATGTACACATTTTCCCCCTGCTATCACAGCGGTATGATTCTTTATTGACTTTACTGCATATAGATATTGTAGAACAGTCACTGCACACAAACACATGACATTTCCTCTCTGTTGTAGAGGAGGTTGAGGTAAAATGAGCGCTGAACAGACTCTCATTGAGCCGACACATGCAGAAAAGCAATATAACTCCCTAAAACAGGGCAGACTGCAGACTGAACAAGCTATCTTTTGATACGGCTCATCCAGATAAATAATGCAAACTTAAAAAATCAGACAAATCCAAATTTTGCTGTAAAGCAGCTGTGGAAAGATAACAGTGTCATTATTCAACTCCAGTCAGTTCAGTGTTGGTTCAGTTCAGTTAAAGAACTGTGTAAAGTTAATTCATTATGAAACTATTTAATTTCAGTTATAAGCAACTCTACTGCTAACAGTAGGGCCAGTTTCACAGAAGGGGCTTAGCTTAAGCCAGGACTAGGCCTTAGTTAAATATTGTATAGATTTTAAGCAGCTTTTATAAAAACGCCTTAGAAGAAAATGTTACAGGTGTGCATCTTAAAAAAAGAAAAATGGCACTGACATATTTTAGGATATGTTAGAGCAAGATATTTTCATTTGAGACAACTCAAACATGCATTTTAGTCTGGGGCTAGCCTTAAGCCTTGTCTGTGAAACCGGGGGTAATGTTGTTATTCAGTTCAGTGTTGATTCTGTTCAGCTCAATGACAGTGTCAATGTTGCAGAATTCATCAATTATAAACAAATTTAGTTCAACTATAAAGTAGAAGACAATAGTTTCATTATTCAGCTTAAGATGGCCATAGGGATCTGTGCCATGGGCTTGTGATTCTTTATTGACTTTACTGCACAGATATTGTGGAGTAACATTCTCTCTCTGCCCTGAGCTGCAGAGGGAGGTTAAGGTATCATGAGAACTAAACAGAGTTTCTTTTGAGGCACTAAACAGAGTTTCTTGGTTGGCTGCAGGCTTCTTTTAGACAAGACACCATGGCATCATCCCCATCGTCCAATCTACCAAAGTTAAAGAAAAATATATGTTAAAAAATACCTTTGTCCTCAAAGTTGATGAGTTAAAAGTAGGAAAAATCGGCAAGCGTTAGGATTTGCGCAAGTTTGACAATGGCCAAATTGTGAAGGCTATAGACGACTGTGTCAGAGCATCTCCTAAACTGCAGCTCTTGTGGGGTGTTCCCGGTCTGCAGTGGTCAGAATCTATCGAAAGTGGTCCAAGGAAGGAACAGTGGCAACAGGGTCATGGGGCGCCAAGGCTCACTGATGCACTTAAGGAACAAAGGCTGGCCTGTGTGGTCTGATCCAACAGACGAGCTACTGTAGCTCAAATTACTCAAGAAGTTAATGCTGGTTCTGATGGAAAGGTGTCAGAATACACAGTGCATTGCAGTTTGTTGCGTATCGGGCTGCATAGCCGCAGACCAGTCAGGGTACCCATGCTGACCCTTGTCCACAGCTGAAAGCACCAACTGCACATGAGCATCAATACTGGAACATGGACCAATGGAAGAAGATGGCCTAGTCTGATGAAGAACATTATCTTTTATATCATGTGGATGGCCGGGTGCGTGTGTGTCACTTACCTGGGGAACACACGGTACCAGGATGCACTATGGGAAGAAGGCAAGCCGGCGGAGTCAGTGTGATGCTAAGAGGCCTCCAAATTCCCCAGACCTCAATCCAATCGAGCATCTGTGGGATGTGCTGAACAAACAAGTCCGACCCATGGAGGCCCCACCTCGCGACTTACAGGACTTAAAGGATCAGCTGCTAACATCTTGGTGCCAGATATCACAGTACACCTTCAGGGGTCTAGTGGAGCGCATGCCTTGATGGATCAGGGCTGTTTTGGCAACAAAAAGGGACCAACACAATATTAGGAAGGTCGTCATAATGTTATGCCTGATCAGTGTAGATAGACACAAGATTTCTTTCACAGCTGGCTTGACTGCATACTTTTGAGCTTGGGCTGGCTTGACTGCAGTGTGAGTAACATAAGATAACTTGGCATAGTTAAGAAACATAGCTGCATGACCATAAAATGGAACACTGTCTGCTGCTCTACTAAAAAAAAAAAATCAATCAAAAACTCAGCTGCAGTCAAAATGAGTGAAAGAGGAAGAATTGATTATTTTGTGTTCTTTTATCTACTGTCACGTTCTGAAAATCTTTTCTGGTAATGCACTCATCATGTCTCTTCTACAAATGCCTTTTTGAAAAGTGGCGGCTTAATTGGTACTTTGGTTTGCTAGACTCACAAAAGAAATTACATCAGTGTATTGTAAAACACTTGAAAGCCTGCGTTCAGGGGCTTGTTTCACCATCTGTGTGAAAATTACATCTTAGCCTAATTGTAATGTTAAAAGGCATTAAGTTACAACTCATGCATTAGTAAATATTGTTGCACTGCACCTATTAAAATTAACTTGTATACCTATAAACAGGGTTGGGGAGTAACGGAATACATGCAACTTAGTTTTGCATTTAAAATACAAAACATGAGTAACAGTATTTCATTACAGTTACATTTTAAATGGGTGATAATCAAATTACAGTTACATCCTCTCACAGATATGGACTTTTGTGTTCCTGTTCCCCTGCCTTATGCCGAGTTCACACTGCACGATTTACAAACTCGTCAGATCGCCGTTGTTTTCACACTGCATGACTATCTGAGGTAGCAGTCAGTATTTTAATAAGTAAATAATTTTGCTGAGTTATGCTGATGTTGTGGCTGGGCAAGCAAATGTTTGTGCTTGTTTCTGTATGATATAATTGTTCATATATCTATTAAAATACTGATATTCTGGTCTATAACTCCTCCCCGAACTTCCCTCTGCCCTGTATCTTGGTCTCTCATTGGCTGTAGGTCATCGCCGATGTGTTTTTCAGTCAGAAATCATTGCACACTGTGTGATTGTGAATCGCCGACAGCGCCAGATATTTAACATGCCAAATATTTTGTGGGCGTCGGCAACGTGTCGGTGATTCCCTCAGATCGCGTCTTTGATAATTCACACTGCGTGATTGTCACTCGCGTGAACGAGCACCGATTTGCCTCCGATTTCGGGCATTTGTCGGCGATTTCGCAAAACCTGTCGGCGATTGAAAAATCAGGCTAAAATCGTGCAGTGTGAACTCGGCATAAGTCTTCCTTTGAACTAGTTTTCCTGAGTTGCCCTGATTAGTTCATTCTGTTCACCTGTGTTCATTCTATTAAGTCATTAGTCCCTCTCTTGCTTTGGTATAAGTAGTTCCTGTTTCTATTCAGTCCCCGCCAGCTATTAATGTTGCTTGTGTTGATGTTTGGTGGTGGATACTATGTTGGAATACCTGTTCTTCTGTGGATGATTATTAAAAGGAGTGTTTGAACTGTCTTCTTTGTCTTGTGCCTGATCTCACTCCACACAACCGTGACAGAATAACTGGCCACAAAACAAAAAGTAAAGTGGCGTGTTACCCCGCATTTTGTTTTCTGGTTTTCGAAAGTGTTTAATTTGTTTTTTTGTTATGGACACCGCCGCAAAATTCACCTCTCTAGCCCGTAAGGACCTTCCTTTCTTGGAATATGCCATCGAGTTCAGTGAGCTCGCCGTTTTAATGGCGTTGGAGGACGCCACACTGAACTCACTGTTCTGGATCGAGTCAAATTACCATCGCCCCGTCGACCTCCCAGACACCACTGGACTGTGCTGGAGGGAGGAAATCATCCATTGTCTGATCCAGAACACAGCCCACCATCACCCCGCTGCGTGGAGCAAGAGCCTGAGCCTGCTGCGACTGACGAGCCATCGCCTAATGGAGCGGCAGAGCTGAGGATCGCCTCGGAACCAGAGCCTCATGTGACGTTAGACCAGGTGCGAGAGCCAGCTACAGTGCTCGCCACGGGGGAGAGCGTGATGGACAGCGAGAGCGCAGAGAGAAGCTCTGCCCACTGCACCATTGCTGAGGGTGAGATCCAACTGGACTCTGGTGATTTGATAGAGTTCGATATGGATATATATGCGGACATGCCCATTGTCCTCCCACCTTCCTCAGAAATATCAGTCTGCCCTGAACTCTCTGTCTGCCCTGTTGCGACCACGGAGATCGTTCCTCTGTCCGCGGTGCTCCCGGTGTTGGGAGTGGGCATCTGGTGTGTGTGAGCAGCACACACCGTCCCTGAAATCCCCGGTGCTCACGAATTCCCTCCCACCCTCCCTCTCTTCCCTCTTCCTGTCATCCCTGCCTCAGCTCCGTTTATATAGATAACAGCTCCGTAGTCCCCGTTTCTGTTCAGTCCCCACTGGTTATTAATGTTGCCTGTGTTGATGTTTGGTGGTGGATACTATGTTGGAATACCTGTTCTTCTGTGGATGATTATTAAAAAAGGAAAGTTTGAACTGTCTTCTTCGTCTTGCACCTGATCTCACTCCACACAACCGCGACACATCTGAATTTTAATGTCATTTATTTCATTTAAACATTAATGTAAACTGTACTGTTATTTTCTGACTCTGACACTCTGCAAAAGCATCCTAAGCTACAGTTCTGGTCATAAGTTGCATAGCCCTTTCAGAATATGCAAAATTGTAATAATTTTAACAAAATATGATCATAAAAATTGCTTTTTTTATTTAGTACTGTTCTGAATAAGCTATTTTGCATAACAGATGTTTACATATACTCCACAAGACAAAATTAGTGAATTTATAAACATTTCCCCATTCAAAAACACACCCTTGCATTTTAATGATCTGTTATTACCTGAATAATCCATGATTGTTTTCATGTTTTGTGACAGTTGTCTGTGAGTCCCTTGTATGTCCTAAACAGTTAGGCATAAACTGCCTGCTGTTCTTTAGAACAATCCTCCAGGTCCTGCACACACTCTCAGGTTCTCCATCATCTTCTACATATCTGACCCCTTTCCAACAATAATTGTATGATTCTGAGATACATCTTTTCACACTAAGGACTCATAATTGAGGGACTTATTTCAGAAGAAGAAGACATTTGCTGATGCTTAAGAAGGAAATACAATGCAAAATTTTTCTTATTTTGTTTAAAGATCACTCATTTTTTCCCTTATTACTGTTCTTCAGAAGACACAATAAGCATAATTCAACCACAATTTAACCTGTTCATCCAATTCAAAAAGTTCACACCTTCTTTCAGAAGTATTGTGGAAAACTTATGTCCTATTGGATAGGAAAAGTCCTATGTTTGGTGAATGGCATTTTTTGTCTAGAGGACCCTTTGTGTTACATACTAGTATTTCAAAGTATCAGATTAGATTAAGTTACAAAACTTGTGTAATTTAATGAAATACGTTACAAATTGTTAAAGCATGTAGTAAAATGCATTTTAAAAGTAACCTTCAGGGACAGGAGGCCTTTCTGTGTGGAGTTTGTATGTTCTCCCCATCTCAGCGTGGGTTTATGCCGGGTACTCCGGTTTCCTCCCACAGCCCAAAGACATGCAGATTAGGTGAATTGAAGATTCTAAATTGAAAAATTGATTAGAATAGAAAAAACAAACACAACAGAAGTATCTACAGGCAATTTATATAAGCATGTTTAAACTTTTGTAAAGGATTTATACTTTCACAAATCTTGTAAACTACTCCACACAGGCCTCACTTAAAAAATAATGGACATTTTGACAATCTGAAAACCTGAATAATTTTTGGGTGAACTATCATTTTAGCAAGACAAACTGAAAGTCACAGTATTTCCACACTTCTGCTTTAGTTGAAGCAGATGAGTGTTAATTGCATTAAATTAAAAGAATCAACACTCCCCAAATGACAAATATAAAAACAGCTTCTTTCTTGCTGGGAAGAATTTAAATGTAAATCATTTAGGTTTGGCACATTGGTGAGGTGAGGTTTGGCATATTAGTGCAGTGGTACTGAAAGATTCTAGCTCCACTGATACTATGATTTTGTTCCAGAATATTTTACAAAAATAAAATAGTAGCATCAAATCCCAATAGTAGGGTTAAATTCATATTAAGCCACAGGCTTGTGCTTTTTGATCTACTTTGAACACCTGCAATTGCATACTAACAAAATCATTAGTTTTGATTGACACATCTAAGAAATTTACAATCAGTAGACTGTTGATTACTTGCTTTGATGTGTGTGTGTGTGTGTGTGTGTGTGTTTGAGTTGTCTCAGGGTGCATTAGAAGGGTAGATGATTGTGTGAAATGTCAGTATTAATCAACACTAAGATGATGTAGGTTTAATAAAATGCGCGCGCACGCACGCACGCACACGCGCACACACACACACACGCACACACACACATTTCACACACCACCAACTTATTGACCCAAATTCTCTCTTTGTACTTTTTTCTTCTTCATCTAATTTGACAGATCAAATGGCTATACATTTTTATTTTCTAAAATCACCTTTTTCAACTTTCTCCATATAGTATAGATCCTTTTCTGTAAGATGAACCTAGTGTGATGACAGATTGTGTTTTTGTGAATGACTATTCATGATTGTTATTGCACAAAAGGTGAAGAATCAGCAGCCTGAGAAGTACCTGTATCATTTCAGGCCATTAATGGCTCAATGGAGATTCTATTGTTTAGTGAAATAGAGTTTCATCCCTCCTTTAGTCACAATAGGATGGAGGGGAAAGGATAAAGATTCAAAAAGGGAGAGAATGAAATGAACTGATGAACACAGCAAGATGACAGACTCTTATACATTTACAACAGATGTTTGAAGCAATTAAATAATACAATACTTTTTTTTCACTCAGCATGAGTTACTGCATACAATAAATTTAATTGTGCCCATTACTGGGTAACTGTTTTTTATATTTTTCACACAAAAGACTGCATTTTAGAATTTGCATTTGTGTAAAGTCTATAAAGGTTAATGAGGCATTGTAGACCTCTCAATATAAATTTAAGGGGGTTCTGTGTGAGCCTCTGTGACAACCATGTTTGTATCTGAGGAAGCAGGGACTGTGAGCAGTAAGTTCACTTTTATTGGGAATTGTAAGAAACAAGCAAAAAGCACTCTTTCAGCATTATAAACATTCATAAAGTCAGTCAATCAGCTCCAGAGTCTATCTCTCATCATTGCTGGGCACAGGTCTGTCTATAATCCCCACCTCACTGCAATTGATGTCTCCATTCATAGACAGTGTTTGACAACAGCCTCCTTTTTAGCCTGCTAGAAACTCAAAGCTTAGGTACTTCATTATACCAATGGTTAAATTTTGCAACCGTGAAATATTGTTGCAATTTTGCAAAAACATTTTTTTACCCTTAAACTTTTTAACCTTTTAATTTGCTTTTAAAACTTTGAATTGAACCTTTCTCGTTCTCGTTCAGAATGTTCTCGTTCAGTTAACCATTTAATCGTTATTATTTAATCTGATCATAAAAATTAATCAATTAATCACTAAGTATTGATTTCTATAAATATTGTTTATATAGATAACAATTTTATAGAACTGTTTTGTAATAACCAATATGTAACCAAATGAAATGACCAAATATGAAACAACAACAGAAAGGACACGACCTGACAGTGATCACAGGAAACACTGGGGCTTAAAAAAAAACGTTATTTATTGTATAATGTAGAAAGTTTATGCATTTTCCTTGTTACTCTCAGCTTCACTTAACTGAAAACTGAAAGCAGCACTCTAAAAAATGCTGGGTTAAAAAATTTCTAGGTTATTTGTCAACCCAACGCTCGTAGAAAAAAAAAAAAAAGAAATTAGACAGAACACATGCTGGGTTATTTTGACAGTTTGTTGGGTTTTATACATTAACCTATTTGCTGGGTTGTTATTGTTTTTTTGACAGTGCTGGGTCAGTCAACCAACTGAAGGTTTTTCATTTTAAATAATAAAATGCACTCTAAAATCTGTTTTATATAGGACAAGAACAATATACAATATTTTTATTCAATGTCAGGTCAGTCTTTTACAATCATAAAATACTCAAAAACATTTATTAAATGTTTTAGGACGTAACAGGAGCAGCAAAGGGTGAAACTTCCAAGGTGGCACATCGCTCACTTTGAGTGTAGATCCGGTGAAAGCAGAGTTTGTAGAAAGCTAGCGTTCCAAGCAGACGTTAGCTGCGACATACATTTAAAAAAAAAAAAAAAAAAGGAAAAATGTGAGACTCAGTGGCGGAGCGCAGGGGTAGGCAACGTCGGTCCTGGAGTGTCGATGTCCTGCAGAGTTTAGCTCTAACCCTAATCAAACACACCTGAACAAGCTAATTAAGGTCTTCAGAATTACTAAGGCTACAGGCAGGTGAGGTTTTTTTCAGGGTTGAAGCTAAACTCTGCAGGACATCAGCACTCCAGGACCAACGTTGCCTACCCCTGCGTCTGGGTATGCAGGGTATGCAGTTGCATATGGGCCCGGGCAGATTGGGGGCCCACCGAGCCGACGGGAAACTTTTAGGCTCCATCCACACGGAGACGTGTTTAGCTGTATACGCAAAAATTTTGTATCATATTGGTGTTTCGTCCAGACGGATCCGCCGTTTTGGGAGAGTGAATAAATATGAAAATGATACCCTTGCGTTTTCGTGTGTACAGCCAATCCATTTTATGAAATGATTATGTCATCACCCCACATCTCGACCCTAGTCAGACACCGCTATGTCACATAACAGCAACAACAACATGAACAAACACTGAACGATTGTCTTTTTATTAACTAAAATTAACACAGATTAATAAATATATTGTTCCATGTTCGTTTGTATACTATGCGCAAGGTTTATGCGCATAGTCCAAGTCTTCATCTCCATTTTTAGTGTATCTCTGTGGCAGAATTACAGTGCCACATACTGGTCTGGCTTGTATATTACATCATTTTGTGTCGGTTTTGTGTGTACACAGATATTTCTTATGACGAGGAAAAAAAAAATCGGACAGGGAAAGCTCTGGCTTCGTGTGGATGTAGCCTTAATTGAGACAAGGGAACGGATAAAGAGCCCTGCACGTGCCCGGCCCTTGTCCGACAGCTTTGGATTCTGGTTTAATTTGGTTTGTTTCATCACTTCCTGTTTGTTTTGAGTTGAAGCTCCATCAAGTTAATTCTTTATCATCCATTTTTCAATCTTAAAATCAATTTTATACACCATCATTATCGTTTCTACAACGTGTGAATATATCCCCCGTTGTATTCTACAACAAAAACAATCGGAGCACCTTGTTATCACTAGTTTTATTTTGATTTGCTGAGTCCACTACTAGATTATAGACCGTTAGCATCGCTAGCGCGGTTGCCGCTAATCTTGCTTACATTGCTTAAACTCCATTCTTTTACTCACTGTTACTTGCTTCAAATGGTGGATTTGTGTCTACCTTTGAGTTCAGGTTAAGAAGCAGGCCCAGCTGAAAGAGCGGAGAGCCGCGCTGGAAACAAGTCCTCCAAGGTCCTCTCTAGGTGCTGATCCACCATCTGGGCTGGATACATACTGGATCCGAGTGACTGCAGTGACCATCTGATCTGTATACACTGGATCTGGTGGCTACAGTGACCTCGGAATAAGAAAGAAACAGACTAATATTAGCGTAGATGCCATTCTTCTAACATTGTAGCAAGTACATCGGGTGTTATGGGAAGTGTTCCCGGTTCCAGTTGTCCTAATTAATGCAGCCTAAAAATCCTTTAATGGATTAGAATATTATAAATGTGTTAGTGTGTTATGTGTAAGCCAGGTTAAAGAGATATGGCTTTAATCTAGATTTAAACTGACAGAGTGTGTCTGCCTCCCGAACAATGTTAGGTAGATTATTCCAGAGTTTGGGCGCTAAATAGGAAAATGATCTGCCACCATATGATTTTTATATTCTAGGTATTAACAAATTGCCAGAGTTTTGAGAATGCAGCGGACGTGGAGGACTACAATGCAATAAGAGCTCGTTCAAATACTGAGGTACGCATGAATTAACATTTCTGCATTTGACATTGAGAGCATAGGTCTTAATTTAGATATATTTTTTAGATGAATTTGAGACAAATTCTAGAAACGAGGCTTTCAAAGGAAAGATTGCTATCAAATAGCACACCTAGTGTCAGAGTCCTGTCACAGCAATCTAGATTATTTGGTAATTTGGTAACAGGGCTCTGACAGTCCCTGTGTCCTGTTTGTGTGAGGGGGCGCGGTTTCGTGCTCGTTCGAGCTACATGCTCTTCCCTATGGGTTCTGATTTGTGAGCGCGGGGTTCGGGCGGGCTCGAGCCGTGTTCCCTCTTGTCTTTGTGACTTGTTGTTTGAGCGGAGCGTGGCGTTCGGGTCTCGGCACTGGATTCAAGTTCGGACACTTGCGCTCCATGTATTGTCCTTCAGTGTGAGCCCATGGTTGAAGTGTTCATTCACTCACCGGGTACTCGTGTCTTACGTCACTGTCTGTCTTTCTTGTGAGCACATGGGATTTGTTTTGTTATTCGTGCCATGTGCTCATGTCTATTGTGTTACCCCGCCCCTCTCGTTATCTGTTCATTGATTAATTTGCTTCCAGTTGTGTTCCCTTATTCATTGGTAATTTGTTTCCCTACTTATGCTCCCTTTGTTGGCTATCCTGGGCTGATGTGTTTCACTCTGTTTGTATGTTTGCCCGTTACCCCGTTCCTGCCGGTTCCCGGTATTTTTTCCCTGTTTATATTTATCATTCTGGTTTTCCCCTTCGGGGTGGTTTTTGTTGCTGTTTTTTGTTATTTTATATTTTTGGTTAAATAAAGCCATTCATTGCACTTAAATCTTTGCTACCCATTCTCACCGTGACACCTAGGTTCCTAACTGATGACGAAGAATTGACAGAGCAGCCATCAAGTGTTAGACAATGTTCTAGGTTATTATATCCAGAGTTTTTAGGTCCTATAATTAAGACCTCTGTTTTTTCAGAATTTAGCAGTAAGAAATTACTCGCCATCCAGTTTTTTATATCGACTATGCATTCCGTTAGTTCTTCAAATTAGTATGTTTCGCCAGGCCGCGAAGAAATATAGAGCTGAGTATCATCAGCATAACAGTGAAAGCTAACACCGTGTTTCCTGATGATATCTCCCAGGGGTAACATGTAAAGCATGAAAAGTAACAGCCCTAGTACTGAGCCTTGAGGTACTCCATACTACACTTATGATCAATAAGATACCTTTTCATTCACCGCTACGAATTGATTGCGGTCAGATAAGTATGATTTGAACCATGCTAATGCACTTCCATTAATGCTATTCAAAAGAATGTTGTGGTCAATAGAGTCGGACGCAGCACTAATATCCAGTAGCACTAATAGAGAGATACAACCATGATCAGATGATAAGAGCAGGTCATTTGTAACTCTAATGAGAGCAGTCTCGGTACTATGATACGGTCTAAATCCTGACTGGAAATCCTCACAGATACCATTTTTCTCTAAGAAGGAATATAATTGTGAGGATACTACCTTTTCTAGTATCTTGGACAGAAAAGGGAGATTCGAGATCGGTCTGTAATTAACTAGTTATTTGGGGTCAAGTTGTGTTTTTTTGATGAGAGGCTTAATAACAGCCAGGATAACAATAGAGGGTCAAATAAAGATGCAAGAGATTCTTGAAGAATCTTGAACTGGAATCTGCAGCGGTGGAGGAATGCTGTCTGTTGCATGGAATGAACCTTGTGCATTCTTGTGCATTCTATGTGCCCAAATGTAAAAAGTTATGGTGACTGTGCTTACCCGAAGTCGCAGAATGGCACACCAGAGCTAAAACAACAGCATGCTTACTACTGGCAAGATCAAGCTCAGATGCTGATCTCGGGATTGGACTGGTGTGCTTTTGTTGTGTACGCACAGGATGACATGATGTATGGTGCCCTGGTGGCCTGTATACAGTAGCCAGTACAAACGACACAGGGGATTTATCATTAACACTTGTTTCTCTGGATAATGTTATCTGAAGCACCATTACTTCAAACGAGTTATACTTGAAGCCCGCCCTCTGATAAATACTGGAAATATTGTTATAAATTGTAGCAACACTTCCCCCTTTACCTTCTGGACGTGGCTCATGTTTATAACAGTAATCTTGGGGGGTAGACTCGTTTAAAATAATGTAATCATCAGGTTTTATCCAGGTTTCTGTCAAACAGAGCACATCTAAGTTATGATCAGTGATTATATCATTTACAAAAAGTGCTTTCGTAGAAAATGACCTGATATTCAATAAGCCAAGCTTTATCATTTGCTTATCCATATTACATCTGTTTTTTATTTGTGGAACATCAATTAAATTGTCACTCTTAAATTGGTTTGGACGTTTTTTGTATTTTCTAGTTCGGGGAACAGACACAATCTCTATAGTGTGATATCTAGGTGAAAGAGTCTCTATGTGCTGAGAATTAACTGATTTCTGTGACGTGAGGCAGCTAGCAGACGGTCGGTTTAGCCAGTCTGTCTGCTTCCTGACCTAGAGCCTGATCGAGACGGTACACAGCACATCGCCCGCAACGACGATCATCGTGTCAGGACCACTTCCCATGTATCGACGAGGACACGAATGGTTCAGTAGACTGTTTGCTTTAAACGAATGATTATTGTCATGGTATAAAGAACAGAAACTGCTCTTTGTTAATAATTGGAATTTTTTCTGGGTGCGTCCTTGGCTGTCATGGTGTAAAGAAAAGAAACCGCTCTTTGTTAAAAATTTGAATTTTTCTTGGTGCGTCCTAGGCCTGCACCCCAGCAGAGTCGGAGCGAAACTCCTGTCGGACAACATCTCCAGGACACTAAACTCTATATGATTCGTAAGCCAATCCTCACCGCTATGATGGCTTTTGTTCTACCCACTTAAATGATAAAAGTACTTGCGTTGTCCAATCTATAGAGACTGTGTCTGTTCCCTGAATAGTGAGGTCAAAATATAAATTTAATGCAGGATCTAGAAAAAACCTGATCGTGATTAAACCGGAAAAAAGCTAAATAAATGAACAAAAAACATTTTTAAAGCTTGGGCTCCTAAACATTAGATCACTCGCACCCAAAGCAGTTATTGTAAATGAAATGATCACAGAGAATAGTTTTGATATACTCTGCTTGACTGAAACCTGGCTCAAACCAAATGTCCTCTCAGACCTGTTGGTTAATGTTGATAAAGCACTAATTGTCGGAGACTTTAACATTCATGTTGATAATATAAATGATGCTGTCAAGGATCTGGAAGGAGGACCCATTAGCAGATTGAGTGATGAGGATTTATTGACAAAACAGACTGATACAAGAGGGTAGTGAGGTGCACCGGTGATACAACATCAGGAACACAGTAAACAAAGAAACAGCTAGGGAAGACCACTAGAACAGTCTCGGACTGCAACTGACAGATTACAGAAAACAGAAAGCAGCAGAAGGAGTGGCAAGACCAGGCAGATAGAGAGGGCCAAGTAAGGTACCATAGAGCTGAACTCAGATACTTGTTGAACGCCGACTCTAAAGCGGACCAAGTACCAGGCAGGGAGAACCAGTGGCCTCACTCACAGGCACAGGTCAGGACGGGAACTTACACAAAGAAACAAGACAGGATAAAGCTCCACAGTAACATAATTACTCCAAAACAGGCAGGGGGATAAATAAAACAAAAGAACTGATGAAAAATAAAGTAACTAAATAAATAAGAAATAATTACCAAATCTAACCAACACAACTAACTTGCAAAACAAAAGATCAGGACTAGAAGAACTTGATACATAATAAAAAAAAACTGACAAAAGGCAAAAACAGACAAAATGCAAAAACAAGGAGCAAGACAAGACAAGGGCACAAGACCAACCAGGGAGACAAGAACACACCCTCAGCCACATCCACAGACAGCGAAAAAGACAGTGATAGAAGAGGTGAAAATGACCATGAACCAGCAAAGACAATAGGGCAAGGGGCACTATAAATAGGGAGGAAAACACACGAGGAACAGGTGAGAGCAATTACACTAACAAAGACTCAACGAGGGCTAACAAGAGGGTGTGGTAATGAGGAAACCAGGAGGAGGGGCTAGAGAAGCACATGGCTGAGAAAAACAATCAACTAGGCCATGTGCTGACACAAGACAACATAGACACAAGAAACAAACACAAGACAAACAGAGTGTCAGGGCAAAACCCTGACAGATGCGTTAGGACTTGCGTTTACAGGCTTAATGAACTATTTTGGAGTTAAGCAAAACATAACCAGACCCACTCATCATTTTAATCATACACTAGATTTAATTATATCGCATGTAATTGATCTTAATGATATAGTACCTCAAAGTGACGATGTTACTGACCACTACCTTGTATCGTGCATGCTGCCTAAAACTGATATTAACTATGTAGTAAGTGAGACTCATATCACCAAAGACGTTGTGATTTTTGGGTCACACATCACTCAATGTGCGGTTATGAGTATATCAGATGACCAATTCCCACCTTGCTCAGTTCAGAACGCCAGTCAAGGACTCTTATTTTGGCAATAGGGGGGTGCTTTCCACAAGCGGTTCAACAATTTGAGATTCACAAACTGGAGGCAGTTGGTCGACTGATTTATCTGAAAGATTGGTGGTTTAGATAGCTAGTAGAGCCCTGAATCATCAACACAAAGAAGGCACAACTGTAATAAGATTAATGAAATGTATTAACAATAGATATGCAAGAGGAAATACAACAATTAGTGATGATACCAATAAATGAATATGCAATGCTAATAGATAATAATAGACAACTAAATATGAAGGAAGATACCAAATAAATTGTAGAAACAAATAAAAGGAGTGAACACAGAATGGCAAAATGCAATGCTGTTGAGCTGAATGTAGCAATGGAAGAGATTTCTATGGTAATGTTGCTTATGGGAACCACTTAATGGCTCTGGTGGAATTAACAATAAATAACTGCTTATTTATCTCTGAACAAATAATATAGCTATTATTTGTAATGTTGACCCCCAAGTAAATGTTATCTAAACAGGTTAGAAAAATATAGGCTGCGGGTATGAACTAAGCCAAGGTCTTTAGGAAAGAGGTTTGGTAAGTTTATAATTACGTTCCACAGGCGGGTGATCAGTCCGGCGGTAGAGACGTTTTCCACTGGTGATGCAGACTGCGTGCAGTGGGGAGGGCACAGAGTTGTGTTCCGGTAGCCGTCAATGTGCTGACCTGGAGGATGCTGAACTTCTGTTGTGCCACAGGGGGTCCTTAGAGCATGGATGGGTCTTCACGGGGTCCTTTGCAGCCTGACTGCGTCGTTGCGGAGCCGTGCGTTTCAGGCAGTGTCTGCCACTGCGGAGGTCCTTTACGGACTGGGCTGCGCTGCTTTCAGAACGGCAAGAGTCAGACGGGGTCCGTCACTGCTGGGTCCTATGCAACTGAAGGGCAGCCAAATGTGATAAGGAAGGTTTACTCAGGAGCTGAGTTGAACCTCAGCTGTCTTGAAGTCTCTTTCCTCGTCAGGGCAGAAATTCAGAACGCTGTATCTTCTACTGTCTCTCTGGATGTACCGGAGACTTAGAACTTTGGTGTTTCTGTTAGTGTCTCTTTGGACGAAAGACTCAGAACAGTGTATCTGTTATTGCCTCCTTCCACACAGGTTGGAAACACAGAACGGGTATCTGTTACAGTCTCTCTGGACAAAAGACCCAGAACGGGGAGTTGTCTGTTGGAAGGATACTTTTATCCCTTTCTGATGAGGAGGAGATTGGAATCTGGCACCTCTCTGTTCCAGGAATGTGATTTGCCACTTGTGTCCGAGGTGGCCATGGTGTTGCCCACCCTAGTGTGGAACTCATTTGCATAGTGGAATACAAAGTTAAAGTGTCTTTAACATTTCACCCATGCAATATTTCTTTACCAAACCTCTTTCAAACTGTTATCAGAATCATGAGGAGCAAAACGAGTCCAAACATGATAGGAAACTGTTGAACTATCACTTATTCATACCCTAATATGTTAATAGGCCTGCTTCAGTGAACTGTTGTGTTAACAGTCAATGGCCATCAACATAAACTGTATTTCATCTGAGGATGAAGTGAATCCCTTGCAGTTTGTGTCCATTTAGGGTCTCCAAACATGGGTATGAATGCATTTGCATAGATCTTTGTGGCCTTTCTTTGTTTCGGCCACTGCTGTTGCATCCAGAGATCTGGAGGAATTTTTATGGCAGTCATTTCCTAAACCTTAGGATTGGGTGTGATGGTGAGGGTCAACCCGTAGTCCAATGAGAAGTCCTCTCTAGGTAGTCGTGGGTGCAGAAGGTCTCCCTTCCTGTCCTGCTAGAGGTGTCTGGCAGTTGTCTTGGCATCTTATCTGATGGTTCTAGATGGTTCAGTGGGGCACATCTCCCTCCACACCTGCAGTTAGAGAGGGGCCCTGCCATAAACTGGTCCTTAGAATGCCAGTTTGACTGTTGTTCACTACAACTATATGGCTCCTCTTTATCATCCGGGTAGATTCACAAATAAACTGCCTGATTTATCTCAACTGCTCTCTGTCATCAAATTGAAAAAGGTTAGAGAAAAACGTACTGCACCATGGTACAACAGCAATACCCATTCTCTCACGAAAGAAACTCGTAATCTTGAATGCAAATGGAGAAAAACTAACTTGGAAGTTTTTAGAATTGCATGGAAAAACAGTATGTACAGCTATAGACAAGCTATAAAAACTGCTAGGGCTGAGCATATCCGCAAACTCATAGAACATAACCAAAACAATCCAAGGTTTTTATTTAGCACAGTGGCTAGATTAACAAATAATCAGACGTCACCCAAACCAAATATTCCCTCACAGTTTAGTAGTGATGACTTTATGAATTTCTTCACTGATAAAATAGATAGCATCAGAAATACTATAACAAGTGTAGAATCAACAGAATCTTTTAATTCAGCTTCATTCATTGCACCCAAAGAAAAACTGCAGTGATTTACAACTATAGGACAGTAAGATCTAAATAAACTTATCACTGCATCTAAACTAACAACATGTTTATTAGATCCTGTACCCACTAAATTACTGAAAGTGTTGTTATCTGTAGCAGAAGAACCGCTTCTCAATATTATTAACTCGTCGTTATCTATAGCTCACGTCCCAAAACCATTCAAGCTGGCGGTTATTAAGCCTCTTATTAAGAAACCACAACTAGATCCTAGTGAACTGTCAAATTACAGACCCATTTCACATCTTCCGTTTATGTCTAAAATTTTAGAAAAAGTTGTGTCTGCTCAATTGTGCTCCTTCCTGCAAAAAAAAATGATATCTATGAAGAATTTCAGTCGAGTTTCAGACCCCATCATAGCACAGAAACGGCACTTGTTAAAATTACAAATGACTTGCTTCTTGCGTGTAGAACAAGGCTGCATCTCATTGCTAGTTTTACTTGACCTTAGTGCTGCATTCGACACTATACATCATGACATACTCATAGATCGATTACAAAACTATACAGGCATTCAAGGGAAAGCTTTAAGATAGTTTAGTTCCTACCTTTCCGATCGCTATCACTTTGTCTATTTAATCGGGGAATTATCTAAATTAAATCCAGTAAAGTATGGAGTGCCACAAGGATCTGTCCTATGCCCTCTGTTATTATTCAATATACATGTTGCCCCTTCGTAATATTATTAGAAAATACGGGATTAGTTTCCATTGTTATGCTGATGATACTCAACTATATATTTCAACAAGACCAGATGAAACTTCTAAATTATCTAAGCTAAC
>NW_015664459.1:650741-654193 GCF_001515625.1 Sinocyclocheilus rhinocerous | reverse complement strand
CGTTCCCAAAGCGATCTCGACGCAGCTCGAGTTCCTGAAGGGGAATGTCTCTAGGTTACGTATGTAACCATGGTTCCCCGAGGGAACGAGACGCTGCGTCGAGATTCGCTTTGGGAACGCCCTTGCGTGACCGCGTTCTGAAGCACGTGTCAAATCCGTCCAATGGAGCAGCGGGACGTCACGAGCGGGGTGACGTCAGCACCAGAAAGCATAAAAGCGCATCCGGCCGGGCGCAAACCAGCTTCGATGAAGTAGCGCCTGCAGGGATGCAGGGAGTATGGCAAGGAGACGCAGCGTCTCGTTCCCTCGGGGAACCATGGTTACATACGTAACCTAGAGACGTTCCCCTTCAGGAACTCGAGCTGCGTCGAGATTCGCTTTGGGAACGAGAATACCCACTGCGCCATACTACCAAGTCCCTGCCTGTGTGTGTATCTTATGAGCACATCACGAAGTGAGAACTTGGGAACCTGGGGTAGATGCCAGGTCTAGGTTATAGAAGCGGACAAAAGTGTGCGGAGAGGACCAGCCCGCCGCAGCACAAATGTCCTGCAAGCCCACACCCAGGTTGAAAGCCTTGGAGGCCGCCATACTCCTGGTCGAGTGCGCTCTGACCCCCATAGGTGACGGGAGGCCAGAGGACTCGTAGGCTAGTGAGATGGCCTCGACCACCCACCTACTTATAGTCTGCTTCGTCGCTGGAGATCCTTTCTTTGGCGGACCAAAGCAAACAAAGAGCTGATCTGCCTTACGCCACGGGGCAGCTCTGTGTGCGTAAGCATCCAGTGCTCTAACTGGACAGAGCAGATTAAGCCTTTCTTGGCCTACTTCCTGGAATGGAGGAGGACAGAATGCCTATTTGTACATGAGATTGTGCATGCTTTAGGATTATTTACATAGAATTCTCTTTTGAGATTACAGCTTTAGCCAAGCATTTAAATTTCACTGAGTAAATTACATTATTTTTGTATTTTTGCAATGTCTTACTGTAGGTAATTTGTTTATGGCATATGACGATATTTAAAATGACCATGGTGTTGAAATAAACTTTTAATTTCTACTTAACTGTGCAACCAAGAAAAGAAAATGACTTTATTATTTAAAGAAATTATTTACACAATAGTTCACAATAGTTCTGTCTTCCTCTCTCCATGTCAGTCAAACCAAGTATGATTTTTTTTCCTTCAGGTAAACACAAAAGAATGTTTAGCAGAACGTCCAGACTGCTTTTCCATACAATGACAGTTTATGTTTACCATGGTCTTGTCAAGCTCCAAAAAGAGTATATTTCACGTCTTCTGAAGGTATATGATAGTGTATGAAAAAAGTATGTGGTGAGTAGATGACAGTAATTTTTTGGTGAACAATCCTTTCAAGTAATCCTTGATTGGCTATGGCACAGAATGGAAGATATATAATTTATTCAATTCATTGTTTTCAAATTAGCATTCCATTATTTAATATAACGGCAGATGTTTTTTGTTTTGCCATTGTTTATTCACAAAATACCATAAAAATGATTTGCTATTACCACATTAAATAGAACATAAATAGTCTTCAAAATGCTGCTTTTTATTTTAAATTTTATAGTTTTATAAAATGATATCTTATCATTTTATATTTAGATAAAGATGGAGTTTTGATACCAGAGTATATTATTTTTGTCTCACTCACTGTTGCACATTATTATTATTCTTTAGTTTGGGTTAAACAAATCATTTTTGCTTGGTTGGAACAGCAGCTACTCTAATTATGTCTCTATTTGTTTCTCTGTTTTTGCCACGGGATGTAACTAGGATTTACACAAGCTTCAGTCTGGATCCAGAACACCTGAGAAGAGATGATGCCAACCCCTCAGAGGACCTCAGATAATGCCAACCCTGAAACAACATACAGAACTACCACATTTTGCTATAAGTTTGATTGCATCATATAATAATTGCTGTTAATAGTGTTCATCGTCTGTTTTATTACGTCTTTAATTGATTTTTCCGTACATTTCTGCCATATGTACATTAACTGACAGTCACCACTGATAAGCTACCACTAAATATTGTAGAAACTTAATTTGCTGTTAAGTTGCTTTGCAATGATTTGTATCGTGAAAAGCGCTGTACAAATAAACTTGACTATACAAATAAACTTGAATTTAATTGAATTGAAATTATCAGAATTCTCTGCCCAAGTCTGACCCGAGCCTGTGTCTTTTTTCTCTCTCTCTCTTCCCCATTACACAGCTGCTGTTGCAGCCATTAAAATAGTTCAGTTTGGTTTTTAATGGCAAAGTGGTTATATTTAATTTAGTTTCTTTATTAAGTTAATTTAGAAATATGATTAGAACGTTTTATGTTTATTAAATTCAAGTTTTTGTTTTTTAAAGTGGCCAGCGCCAGACAGTGATTTGAGCATATGTTTGATCAGTTTAGGCTTCTCAAAAATCAACACGATTTGAGACATAAAAAACTTCATGCATTTCACAATATAAATGTAAAAAAAATTAAGATAAATGTGTGATAAATATCCAATTGTTTGTGCTAAGAGTGGAAGCTGAAGCGTGCTTTGAAGGACATGGAAGCGCCAGCGCGATCACTTGCATTTTTTTTTTTAAGAAGAGTGGAAACTTAAAATACGTCGTAATTTTTCCTCATAAAGGTAAGACATAATTTGGAACTGCAAAGTGTCTACTTTTATTTGTGTGCACTCACAATATCAACAAAACATTGTGCTTTTGTAAAATAAAGAAAACAAGCAGGGTGGCTTTTTGCAGTCTCGATCTTGAGCAGGAACACTTCACAAAAACTGAACAGAAACTCAGCAAATACTTGCCTCACTGACATGATATATATATATAGAATGCTATAAATTACTACTTTAAAACGAAATAATGTCATTATGTAATCCGTAAAGACGCATTTCTCTCCAAAGGCGCATCCAATGAGGAGATGGCGAGTCAGGATCGTCAACTAAATCTTTGCGAAACTGACTCAGAAAACACTATTAATAAATAATTCAAATATCTGCTTACTATTTTAAAAAATTTTGGGGGGGGCCGCTGTGCCAAGATTGTGTTTGCATGCAGTACAAATAGCCTACAGCGGGATAGTGTCATGCTGAAAAATAACGTCTCGGTTACGTATGTAACCCTCGTTCCCCAAAGGAGGGACAAGAGATGTCACGTCGGTGACAGATGAATTGGGATCTCACTTAGAGAGACCAATCCACTTCGAGTGTAAACTAAATGAGCCAATGTACATTGGCATGCGATGATTGCATCCAGCTGCCGCTGATCACAGCGTGAGCATAAAAAGGCAGCCGGTGCAACGCATACCAGGTTTTCGCTGAGGAGCCGAGCCGGTGACCCGGCCGCTCAGCGGTGGTACAGCAGCCGTGGCAACGGGACGTGACATCTCCATTCACTCCTTCCGGGAATGAGGGTTACATACGTAACCGAG